>NC_072740.1:133628818-133880172 GCF_026930045.1 Uloborus diversus
GTTTTATTCTGTAAAATTTATGAATTGAAGGTTATAAATAACTTTAAATAAGTGTTATTGTGTACTTTGTTTTTATGTGTCAATCTCAGTTAATATTTGGCTGAACATTTATGTATCAAGCATTATGAATTAAATGTTATAATATGCAAATTATCAGGTTTGATAGTTCGTCTTTAAGGTTGCATGTTTTCATTCTCTTGTAAACAGTGTAGCTAGATTGTATGAAGTAAAAAAAAACTATCTCTTGTAATTAGGAACATAGTGCTTCAGTATTATCTAAATGACGATATCTCTTTAAATATTTGCATTCGCGTAACGCTTTAAATTAGTTAAATGTGTATTAATTTCTTTAACAAATAGATTCATATATGTATTTAAAAGTGTCTTCATTTTTTTTCGTTTTACGAGCCTCAATTTTACCAAAAAAAAAAAAAAAAAAAAAAAAAAGACTTAATAAAATAAATAATTTTGTATTTTTACACCATATTAAAGTATTTGACTTATAATTTATATGATACTTTGATTTATAATGTATATGATACTTTGATTTATAATTTATATTATACATGAAATATTATTTATCTCAGCAGAGCTTCATTAGTACGCTTTATTTTAGTTGTAGTGTACCTGCCCTCAAGGGAAAGAAGCTGCAAATATAACAAACAAGAATTATTTCTCAATAATATATTTTTGTATATACATGAAATACACACGCAATGAATAGCAATGAGAAAAAGAAAATTAAAAGTAGCAATTATTAGAATAAAGTTGAAAGGTTGAATTCGGAGCTCATCAGCCGTGGAAGATTCGATAAATATGGTCAAAAGACCAAAAGATATTAAACTACTTACTAAATAGAGAGTGTTTAAGCTCTAACGGCCGTATTCTCAATATCGTCACAGAACGGAGATGAAACTCGGCTCCCCAAAACCGAGAAGTAAGGGAATACTAGTTTCGAACGCGGTGCGTATTCTTCAAGTCATTTCAAGCACGATTTAGGGGAGCCGAGTTTTAACTGAAGGAGAAATGAAACGGCTGTTACCATTGGGTAGAGTGACTCACGTGACATTTTCTACATGACTGCATTCCACGTGGTAGTAAATTCGCGCGCAGAAGAATGATTGACATATAATAAGAATTGGGAGTAGCAAAATGGATCTAGTTCATGCAACTTTTTTTTATTAGACTCAATTTGAAATTTAAAGACATCAATGCATTTTTTTAATGTTTCTGTATAGAAACTTAAAAAGTTTTTTATCTTGTTATTAATTAAATGTTTTTTTTCATCTTGTTATTAATCAAGATGAAATAAAAACTAATTCAATAATATAGTCACATTCTTGGCATGGGTTTCATCTGGACCGGGCTGTAATTTACGAAATCCCCCCCTCCCCCTCTTTCCAAAAGATGTTTTATGTAAATATTAAGTTCGTGCTATTTTTTAGAAACAACAACTTATTTTTATTTTGGCGTTATAACTATTAAAAAAACGAGTTTAATAATTACGATTAAATTTTATGTAAAATTTGCCCTAGAAGCATATGTAACGAGCTCCGTCCAAGCGCAATATTGTGCTTTGTTTTCGTTGACATTTAATGAATTAAATATGATTTAAGAAAAAAAGGGAAAACTTCAGAGAATTAATTAAAATTTATTTATTTTACTAACTTTGAAATCCACTTTGGATGCAATTCCGGGGCAGACTGTTGTTCCCCCCAATCTAGATACGCTACTGATTAATATATTAATTTCTTTCTAATATTGAAAATCTGTCAGTCATAAATGTTTCTTTTTCTTGTGTGTGAAGTAAACATTTTTGAATAATATAGAAGCTTAATATTTTCTACTATGTTGTAAATGCATTTGAAAGAAAGAAAGAAAAGAATTAAAAACATAGAAAAGAAAAATAATCTATAATATTATTAAAAACTTGTTACAATGTATTAGCTTTAGAACCCGATCCCTTCCCCCCTCCATCTGTTCCATTTCATGAAACATTTGTTAACATTTATTGTCTTTAAAATCCATAAACTTATTAATATAAACGACACAGGGCAAATTCAAAAACTAAATTTTGCCCTGCATTCGTTTTCCATGTGAAGAACTTATTTTTCCCAACAATATAGTCCTTTCTAAAAGTTGAAAAAATAATTTTATATTTTTATCATCCAAAAATTCAAGGGCACCCATATGGGGAGGGGGGCAAGTGGGGACTCAAGCCCCCCCCCCACCTCTTTAGAAATTACAACTTCCTTGCTTTAGTATTTTTTTCTTTGCTAAAATGTAAAAACATTTCTTTTCCAGCCATTATTGAATAAGTAAAAATGTCAAATTTTATTCGCTCTAAAATCTGTACTGAAATCGGTTTCCGCGGGAAAATATCCTGCTAAAACATATGGAAAATACCTGAGTCCCCCCCCCCCTCTTAAAATTTTGCATATGGACGCCCATGTAAAAATTCCTTGTTATCATTCACACCTTAATTTTTACAATCACTTGTTTTTCAAAGCTCTTTCTCATCCCCTGTCTTGTAATTACATGCGTGTTTGTATGCAAAAATAAAGTCACATTCTAATTGCTTCTATATTTACATTCCCTAGCATAAAATCAAATGTTATTTCATCCATTGAGAATATTTTTCCACATTAATGTGTTCATGAAGCTAGTAATAGTAATTTCTTCTGCAGTTAAAAATCTCCTGAACCGTTTTATTTATAATTATTTGAAACAAAGAGAATTTTAAATTGGTTTAGGTGTTATTGTGTTGCGCATTGAAATTTTGTGGGACATTCAACTTCATTCTGTCATTTTCTGTCTTGGAATGATTTATGTAATTCAGAGTCTCTCAATTGGACAAGATAACTTGTTAGAGTAAAAAAGTTGCAACAGGTACTACTGTTTAAGAAAAGTAATTGATTTTTCCAGGGGTGCCCCCGCCCTCCCTAAGAGCAAGGGCACACCCCTCCCAAACAAATTGGATGACCCCTCTAAAAAAAGAAGAAATTATTCCTTGAACAGCCCCCCCCCCCTCCTCCTCCCACAGCCGAGGTGAGCACTCCTGATTATTTTGCTTCAGACCATTTTTTCATTTTCCCCAAACTCATAAAAATAATGGCAAGTGCTATTCTGCCACATTTTTCACAAATTTAAAACAAAACTTTAGCAATTATAAAAGCTCCGTTGTGACGTTATATGACTGTAATTCAGGGAAGAATTTGTTTAAAAAACTATTAGCGGTTTAAAAATTGTTTGACCTGCATTTTAAAATTGGAGCAATGCTGCATTAAAAAAAATAATAAGTTTTCGTGTTCCAGAAATTATTTGATAAAGGATAGTTTGTAAGGGACGAAAGTGTTCTAAGATATTCTCTCAGAAGTGGCATCTAATACCTCCCCCCCCCCAAATAGTTATTTTTTCATGCAGTATTCTTTTGTAACGTTTTTGTTGTTAATTGAGGCGAAAGTTTAAAATACGAAGAAACGGTGCGGCAGAAATAAATCAGATTTCAAAAAAAAAAAAAAAAAAAAAAAAAATGCTTACCAATCGCAACTTTTCCGCGCTACAGTGGCGTGGAAATAAAAAAAAAAATGATTTTTTTCGCACCATTCTGTTGATCATTGCATTAATGTTTTCGGCCGTACTTTTTGATAACACCTATAACGAATGTTAATTCTGATTAAATTTTGTAATTAATCTTTGTTTCTCTGACATCAAGTTAGCGAATGTTTATCAATAGTTTCTAGCATTTGCAAATCACTCAAAATAATCCAAACAGCCGTCGTCCATTTTGTTTGCTCACAAAGGAATGATGGGAAGGAAATCTAGTTTTAAACCGTCGAAGTAGCGGTTACAAGCCGAGCTCTGGAAGTGGGCGTTCCGTGACCGAGTTTAACGCCAAACCGGGATGGAGAATAGAGTAGTTTTTCAACTTCGAGGTTTAAGCCTCGGTCCGAGTTTTAACCGGAGTGGAGAATACCGGTGTAATATATGCATTACATTGGGCCAAACGCACCATATGCTAAACTAACGGCCGTATTCTCAATACCGTCACAGAACGGAGATGAAACTCGGCTCCCCAAAACCGAGAAGTAAGGGAAAACTAGTTTCGAACGCGGTGCGTATTCTTCAAGTCATTTCAAGCACGATTTAGGGGAGCCGAGTTTTAACTGAAGGAGAAATGAAACGGCTGTTACCATTGGGTAGAGTGACTCACGTGACATTTTCTACATGACTGCATTCCACGTGGTAGTAAATTCGCGCGCAGAAGAATGATTGACATATAATAAGAATTGGGAGTAGCAAAATGGATCTAGTTCATGCAATTTTTTTTTTATTAGACTCAATTTGAAATTTAAAGACATCAATGCATTTTTTTAATGTTTCTGTATAGAAACTTAAAAAGTTTTTTATCTTGTTATTAATTAAATGTTTTTTTTTTCATCTTGTTATTAATCAAGATGAAATAAAAACTAATTCAATAATATAGTCACATTCTTGGCAAGGGTTTCATCTGGGCCGGGCTGTAATTTACGAAATCCCCCCCCCCCCCCCTCTTTCCAAAAGATGTTTTATGTAAATATTAAGTTCGTGCTATTTTTTAGAAACAACAACTTATTTTTATTTTGGCGTTGTAACTATTAAAAAAACGAGTTTAATAATTAAGAAAAAATTTTATGTAAAATTTGCCCTAGACGCATATGTAACGAGCTCCGTCCAAGCGCAATATTGTGCTTTGTTTTCGTTGACATTTAATGAATTAAATATGATTTAAGAAAAAAAGGGAAAACTTCAGAGAATTAATTAAAATTTATTTATTTTACTAACTTTGAAATCCACTTTGGATGCAATTCCGGGCAGACTGTTGTTCCCCCCAATCTAGATACGCTACTGATTAATATATTAATCTCTTTCTAATATTGAAAATCTGTAAGTCATAAATGTTTTTTTTTTCTTGTTTGAAGTAAACATTTTTGAATAATATAGAAGCTTTATATTTTCTACTATGTTGTAAATGCATTTGAAAGAAAGAAAGAAAAGAATTAAAAAAATAGAAAAGAAAAATAATCTATAATATTATTAAAAACTTGTTACAATGTATTAGCTTTAGAAACCGATCCCCTCCCCCCTCCATCTGTTCCATTTCATGAAACATTTGTTAACATTTATTGTCTTTAAAATCCATAAACTTATTAATGTAAACGACACAGGGCAAATTCATAAACTGAATTTTGCCCTGCATTCGTTTTCCATGTGAAGAACTTATTTTTCCCAACAGTTAAAAGTTGAAAAAATAATTTTATATTTTTATCATCCAAAAATTCAAGGGCACCCATATGGCGAGGGGGGCAAGTGGGAACTCAAGCCCCCCCCCCACCTCTTTAGAAATTACAACTTCCTTGCTTTAGTATTTTTTTCTTTGCTAAAATGTAAAAACATTTCTTTTCCAGCCATTATTGAATAAGTAAAAATGTCAAATTTTATTCGTTCTAAAATCTGTACTGAAATCGGTTTCCGCGGGAAAATATCCTGCTAAAACATATGGAAAATACCTGATTCCCCCCCCCCCTCCTCTTAAAATTTTGCATATGGACGCCCATGTAAAAATTCCTTGTTATCATTCACACCTTAATTTTTACAATCACTTGTTTTTCAAAGCTCTTTCTCATCCCCTGTCTTGTAATTACATGCGTGTTTGTATGCAAAAATAAAGTCACATTCTAATTGCTTCTATATTTACATTCCCTAGCATGAAATCAAATGTTATTTCATCCATTGAAAATATTTTTCCACATTAATGTGTTCATGAAGCTAGTAATAGTAATTTCTTCTGCAGTTAAAAATCTCCTGAACCGTTTTATTTATAATTATTTGAAACAAAGAGAATTTTAAATTCGTTTAGGTATTATTGTGTTACGCATTGAAATTTTGTGGAACATTCAACTTCATTCTGTCATTTTCTGTCTTGGAATGATTTATGTAATTCAGAGTCTCTCAATTGGACAAGATACCTTGTTAGAGTAAAAAAGTTGCAACAGGTACTACTGTTTAAGAAAAGTAATTGATTTTTCCAGGGGTGCCCCCGCCCTCCCTAAGAGCAAGGGCACACCCCTCCCTCCCGAACACTTCAAAGGCCCCCCAAATTGGATGACCCCTCTAAAAAAAGAAGAAATTATTCCTTGAACAGCCCCCCCCCCCGAAAAATTTCATGGCATATTCTGCGCCATGACGCCCCCCCCCCCTCCTCCCACAGCCGAGGTGAGCACTCCTGATTATTTTGCTTCAGACCATTTTTTCATTTTCCCCAAACTCATAAAAATAATGGCAAGTGCTATTCTGCCACATTTTTCACAAATTTAAAACAAAACTTTAGCAATTATAAAAGCTCCGTTGTGACGTTATATGACTAATTCAGGGAAGAATTTGTTTAAAAAACTATTAGCGGTTTAAAAATTGTTTGACCTGCATTTTAAAATTGTAGCAATGCTGCATTAAAAAAAATAATAAGTTTTCGTGTTCCAGAAATTATTTGATAAAGGATAGTTTGTAAGGGACGAAAGTGTTCTAAGATATTCTCTCAGAAGTGGCATCTAATCCCTCCCCCCCCCCCAAATAGTTATTTTTTCATGCAGTATTCTTTTGTAACGTTTTTGTTGTTAATTGAGGCGAAAGTTTAAAATACGAAGAAACGGTGCGGCAGAAATAAATCAGATTTCAAAAAAAAAAAAAAAAATGCTTACCAACCGCAACTTTTCCGCGCTACAGTGGCGTGGAAATTTTTTAAAAAAATGATTTTTTTCGCACCATTCTGTTGATCATTGCATTAATGTTTTCGGTCGTACTTTTTGATAACACCTATAACGAATGTTAATTCTGATTAAATTTTGTAATTAATCTTTGTTTCTCTGACGTCAAGTTAGCGAATGTTTATCAATAGTTTCTAGCATTTGCAAGTCACTCAAAATAATCCAAACAGCCGTCGTCCATTTTGTTTGCTCACAAAGGAATGATGGGAAGGAAATCTAGTTTTAAACCGTCGAAGTAGCGGTTACAAGCCGAGCTCTGGAAGTGGGCGTTCCGTGACCGAGTTTAACGCCAAACCGGGATGGAGAATAGAGTAGTTTTTCAACTTCGAGGTTTAAGCCTCGGTCCGAGTTTTAACCGGAGTGGAGAATACCGGTGTATATGCAATAAACAAGAGCTTAAACCTAAAATTAAAAGTAGGGTTTTTTTACCTCGGCTAAATAATTAAGAAACAAGTCCCTATAATTTGTCTTCCTTCTTAGGACAGTACCTACTGCATGCATACTAGTTTAATGTAGTACAGTCAGGAGGAATGAGTCAGTGGCAAAAATGGAACAGCTGCATTTCATGTCATTGTTTTAAAAAGTGATCATTTTTTAAAAAACTATGTTATTAATATACAATGTACATATGGGGAGAAGACGAGGGGCGTTCACCACGCAGACTATGCCTTTGACATTTTTAGAGGGTTGCTTTTTTAAGGGGGGAGGGCGCTTTATAGCATTTTATGGGTGCACCATCACTCTTATGGTGGGGGGGGGGGGATTCTCGTATATATGAAATGGAATAATCATGTAATAGAGTTCAATGTTTTAATAAATAAAATATATATTGCATTTTGCGCACACTGTAAAAATAAAATCAGTAACCTATTTTGAATAAGTATTTATATTTTGTGATGAGCCGGAAAAGGGCAAGAACAGAAGAATCAACCCGAATGGTTCAAGCAGGGGGACTTGGTGACATATTTAAATTCATCAATTTCTCTGTTGGTACTTTTCGGTACACTTTGTTCGTCAGAGAAATTGACTTGAGGTGAACGAATTCCGGAACGCGAAGGGTAGGTAAGTCCTTTAAAATTTTATCCGAAGATAAAAGCTATCAAGTTTGATACAAGATATGTTTTTAAGTTCTGTATTAAAAATACAATATGTTGATAGTTTTGTCTTGAAAATATTGAGAGAAAAACTGAAGTTTCAGATTGTTTAACAAACAATCCCCACTTTTCAGAAGGTACCACCCCCCTCCAATTCCCCGATGATTTTGTGATTAGGAATGAAACTACTAGATTATTTCATAATTTTTCAAAAATTTATTACTGTGCATATGTTATGCGGTTAACCATGCTATTTGTCATTAGAAATTCAAAAAAAAAAAAAAAAAAAAAAAAATCCACGAATGATTCTAAAATTGCTTGTATTATTGCTCTTAGATATGAAAGAAATGAAACTGATATGGTATGCAATACTATAATAAAGAATTATATTTTAGAAAAAATCACGGGAAAAGAATTCCGAAATTCTCGGAAACGTTTTTGAAAATTGTTTGGAGAATTCCGAAATACTCGGAAACGTTTTCGAAACTTTCATGAAATACAGCTGCACAGAATACTCAGAAACATTTCTGGAAATTACGGAAAGAGGATTCCGAAATACTCAGAAACGTTTCTGAAAATTACAGAAAGAGGATTCCGAAATACTCAGAAACGTTTTTGAAACTTTCATGAACCACAGCTGCACGATATACTCAGAAACGTTTCCGGAGTTTTTTTTTACAGTGTAGTCCTCTTTTCCTTGAGGTAAGTGCGTAAGTGCCAAATAAGGTTACACTTGGGTTCAAAACTTAATATCAGTCCAACTTCTTCATATTCATCAGATGACCCATAAAAATTTGGAAAAAAAATTAAACCAAGTGAAAATTTAAACTTCAATTGTGTTTCCCAGCAGTTTTAACAAAAAAAAGCCTTATTAAAAACATGGGCCCTAATAAGGGCAAAGATCTCTGGGAAAAGATTACTTCACACAGAGTTAAAGCCAAAAACGGCCCAAAGTAGTATCAAACGAAATAGAAATGAATGCGTCATGTTAAAATATTAAACCATATTTAAAAATCTCGGATGGCCTCATTGGTCTAAGTGACTGTATGTGGCACTGAACTATCATATACATACTGATAACATGAACACCTCGCAGCACCCCTCGCCTCTTCCTACGGCACCCAGTTTGAGAACCCCTGGTCTACACGATATCAAGTGTTAGCACGCCCGTGGTAAGCGACCTGTGCCACCGCCTAGGGCAGCGGATTTTAGGGACGGTAAATTTCGTGATGGCGAAATGTAAGGAGGCAAAAAAAGAAAATCCCAAATTTGTTCCTTAGTTTTTTTCTACAGCTCAAATTGCAGTAATACGTAAGAGTAAGTTCAATGAGTAAAAAATTATATATATATATATATATATATATATATATATATATATATATATATATATATATATATATATATATATATATATATATATATATATATATATATATATATATATATATATATATATATATATATATATATATATATATATATATATATATATATATATATATATATATATATATATATATATATATATATATATATATATAGGGGGGTGGCAGACTAGTGCCGGCCCTGAGTGTTAGTTACCCGTGAGGCAATGACCTAACCCGTTGCACCTGGTAGCTATATAAAAACTTTGAGCAGGAATTAGTAAATGAAGGGAACAAGTGCAGCAATAAGTCTAACAAAAGCTGCTGCAAAAATCCCCAGTCACGTGATTTAATAACGACAAATGATTGAGACGTTTTGCGTGAAGCTAGTGAAAGAAATCTGATTTCTTCCACAATGCTTTGCTTTAAAATATATCACGTGACTCCGGATCTTTGCTTCACGAACGAAAGTCATCACTTCCTCTATTTTATCTCTTCTTAATGTATAAAACTCTCTCGTCCCTCTGGGGATTCATGTACCACATTTTGGGAACACTCGCGCAGAGTTATGACGCATCACTACAGTACTTGAGTATCAATCGTGTTCTAACCGATTTGTGATCTATTTCCAATTCTACAAATGCTGAATATTTTTTGCAAATATTAAATTCTTCTCAAACAGTGAAATGAGTTTTTCCAGCTTTAGTAAGCCGAAAAATTTTGATGAAAGAAAAATTAAAACCTTTTTTTTTTCCTGATGAGCTGTGTGATCGATAATAAGACACCTAATTTGATCGTTCTGCCTTGTGTATCATTATGATTTTAAATCAAAATAGTTTGAAACTAAGTTTTTTTAATAAACCCATAGGTTTGTTAACTGTGGTAAAATTGGAATTTTGTAAAGTATCAGTGATTAAAAACGTTGCATTTTTAGAAATTTCATTTTCCCCCCTAACGAAATAAGAACAAATCAATTTCTTGTATTTTGAAAATTTTATGATAGAAAAGAATCTTTATTGATTATAAATATGTACAAACAATATGAATTCATTGAATTGGGAACAACTTTTGAGAGAAATAATTGCAAAACAATACTGGAATTTCGTGCGGTTAAAAGCTAGTTGAAAGGCACAGTTTGGCATTATTAACCAATTTTTCTTGTCGATGCAACTTGATTTGGTAAACACAGTTCGTGGTGGTAGCGTTTTGCAAAATAACAATGCTGTTTGTGCAGGTATGCCAAGAGAGATTCATGTAGGAACGAAGCATTCCGGCGGAACAGAGGCTTTCTGTGTAAATTAAAGCAGTTGATCTGATAGGTGTCCTTCGAATCAGTATAGTTAGTTTACTATGATATGCATCGTGTCTGTTGGTATAAGAACACTGTTAAAAAAATTCGGAAACGTTTCTGAGTATATCGTGCAGCTGCGGTTCATGAAATTTTCAAAAACGTTTCTGAGTATTTCGGAATTCTCTTTCTGTAATGTCCGGAAACGTGTCTGAGTATTTCGAAATCCTCTTTCTGTAACGTCCAGAAACGTGTCTGAGTATTTCGGAATCCTCTTTCTATAATTTCCAGAAATGTTTCTGAGTATTTTGGAATCCTCTTTCTGTAATTTTCAGAAACGTTTCTGAGTATTTCGGAATCCTCTTTCCGTAATTTCCAGAAATGTTTCTGAGTATTCTGTGCAGCTGTGGTTCATGAAAGTTTCGAAAACGTTTCCGAGTATTTCGGAATTTTCCAAACAATTTTCAAAAACGTTTCTGAGAATTTCGGAATCCTTTTTCCGTGATTTTTTCTAAAAAATAATTCTTTTTTAATAGTATTGCATGCCATATCAGTTTCAATTCTTTCATATCTAAGAGCAATGAAACAAGCAATTTTAGAATCATTCGTGGATTTTTTTTTTCTGAATTTCTAATGACAAATAGCATGGTTAACAGCATAACATATGCACAGTTATAAATTTTTGAAAATTTATGAAATAATATAGTAGTTTCATTCATAATCACAAAATCGTCGGGGGAGGGAAGGGGGAGTACTTTCTCAGAAGTGGGATTGTTTGTTAAACAATATTAAACTTCAGTTTTTCTCTCAATATTTTCAAGACAAAATTATCAACATATTGTATTTTTAATGCAGAACTTAAAAACATATCTTGTATCAAACTTGATAGCTTTTATTTTCGGATAAAATTTGACAGAACTTACCTACACTTTTCGTTCCGAAATTCGTTCACGTCAAGTCAATTTCTTTGACGAACAAAGTGTACCGAAAAGTACCAACAGAGAAATTGATGAATTTAAATATGACACCAAAGTCCCCCTGCTGGAACCATTCGGGTTTATTCCTCTGTTCTTGCCCTTTTCCAGTTTATCACAAATATAGATACTTAATCAAAATAGGTTACTGATTTAGAGTGTGCGCAAAATGCATTATATATTTTATTTATTAAAACATTGAACTCTATTACATGCTTATTCCATTTCATATATACGAGAGTTCCCTCCCCCCCCACACCATAAGAGTGTGATGGTGCACCCATAAAATGATATAAAGCGCCCCCCACCTTAAAAAAAAGCAACCTCTTGAAAATGTCAATGGTACAGTCTGCGTGGTGAACGCCCCTCGTCTTCTCTCCATATGTGCATTGCATATTAATAACATAGTATTTAAAAACTGATCTCTTTTAAAACGATGACATGAAATAATATTACTCTTTATTTCAGCATGTAAATGCAGCTGTTCCATTTTTGCCACTGACTCATTCCTCCTGACTGTCCTACATTAAACTAGTATATCCACGAAGGAAATGTTATTTTCGGAACTAATGTCAAGGAATTTTTTAATTGTTAACCACATTTAACAAAATGAATAAGCAGATGAATTAATTTCATAACTATGTTCTTACTAATAGATAACATGGTCATTTTCTAATGGTATAAATATTTTTAAATGAATGAATAAATTATAATAAAAAAAGATAAATTATACCGGCACATTTTTTGTGAAGCATATTACAATACTAGAAAATATTTGCATTACCATATTTCTAATGAATTAAACAATTGATTTTTTTTTCTTTTTGAACCAAAATGTATGTACATCCAAGTATTTCGAAATAACTTTTCTGTGATTGCTTCTCAAATATAAATCTTACTTCTTTTGCGTAATTAATCAGTTTCAGTTGGTTACAACAAATATTACACCGCGCACATAGGTATGTAGGATAACTTTAAATTAATTCGGTAAACCCAAAAACAGTTACAATTGGAGCCTCATCAAATGCAAATCAACAAAAATATAAATGTATATAACAACATGTTTTAAAATATTCATTAATACTTACAAGTGAACATGAGCGGAAGAAAATCCAAGTGCCTCCATTACACCTGAATAAGTAATCCAAAGGGTTTCGTTTCATTAAGTATAAACACGGGTGTTAAAACTATTCACGCTTGAACACACAATATATATCTAATTATGGTCGCATTGGAAATTGTAAAGAAGCAAATGGTTATTAACTAACTTAATAGCTGCGTACATCGTCTAAAAAATCAAGGGCAGTCCAAAATGCAAAGGCGTAAAATTAGTTTCGACACATTTTACTACTCTCTAGACATGAAATACCAAGCAATCCAATGCTACACAGTTGCTGACTGCAGCAACCATAGATAAGAAAAAAAGAAGTTCTCGTTATTTCCGACTCATTGGCGCCTGTGTTGGAAGGGATGAAATAGGTTTTGAAGCGTTGCGTCATCACTTCCGCTTCTAGATATCTTGAAATAACAAAAAGCTTTCTGAATATTGAGGAGTTCGCTATTGGATGAAGGATTCCTACTATTTCGGAAACGTTTCCGATATATCCAGAAACGTTTCCGAAATTTGTTACAGTGTATAAACATCTTTTTTTGTTGGTCCAGCTTAGTATAATTACATTTATAAGCTATTGTCACAGGGAGCAATTCTACCATATATGGTCTTAAGTCGTATATTTCCTCAAGCTCCGAACATCCAAAACTCAATTTATATTAAATTCAAAAGGAGAAGGACAATGTCCAATGCACTTTTTCATAGTTTGTATATATTTGAAAGCTCAGATGTCTGCACTGCAAGCTTCCAGAGTTTCTTACAATTATCTGTTTCTGAAATCGCTACTTGAATTTTCATCAATAATTCAACATTTCTGAATCAAATTCAAATAAATTTTCAAATCACTCGCAATATTTATTAGGACTTGTGGTGTTTAACTTCATTGGATAGTTGTCAGTATATCAACAAAAAGACTGATGTTGGTGGTGAATGATATGTAAAATTAAGTTTCTGCTAAAGTAGAAATTACACCAAAAAATCAGTGTTGAGTTGAATTGAATTAAAAACAAAATCTTAGAAGACTTTGTTACAAATGAGTCAATGATATTATTTCCATTGTTGGAATTTTCTTCTGACGAATATCTTGGAAGTAATCTGGAAGATTTAACAGAGTAAGGAGGATAACTTTCAGATAAAGGACATAATTAAAGTCCTAGGGAGCAGTAAATGGCTATATAAACAAAATGTGAAAATTGCTCTTATGGGAGACAGTGGGTTAACCCCCCAGTGGTGTAAACCAACATCAATTCCTATTACAAGCTATTGAAAGTCAAAGTATACTGCTAGTAGAGACAAAAGTCTTAGTTTTTGCATTAATGATACATTTTTTATTTCAAATAAAAAGTTAAGTCGATGTGTACAATAATGTTTAAAAATTTTGGAATTTATACGGTAATTGTAAAACACATTTTGTTAAGTTTCGAGAAATCGTTGTTTTCGGTTATCTTTCAAGCTTTGATTCCGTTAATTTACCTCTAAATAATTTAATGCATTATTCAAACTGGCCTGCAAAAAAACAGGAAAAAAAAAAAAATCGCGGCTTTTAAGATCTAACCTAATGCACTGCTGAAAAATCGTTTCCAACAACGTAATTTTATTTTTAAAAAAATTATAATGTTTAGTACTTTTGAGAAGCGTGAACGGAATGTTTGTGATAATATTACTAGAAAATCGCCCCGTCAAGGTATGATGGGTGAAAATTTGCTCCTACATTTTAGCTCAGCAATTGCCTGTTTGGTGATATTTTGACAGTTGAAGTTTTAAACCCAACTCCAGTGGATTAAATCAAAACTCCAGTAGATAGAGTTCATTGTTAACCATTTAGTCTTTCCCTGCATGTTAAACATCACCAAAACGTATTATCAAATTATCATGCCGTGGCGCGAGTTTCACTGTTGAAACACGTGAGTTACTCGATCATCCGCTATTATTTATATTAGGATAAAACTACATGGAGATATGTCTCTACGTGGCTGAGGAAATCTTAATAATTTTGTAAAACAAAAAATGCGAATAGATGCAAATTTATAAAACCAAATGTGTACATAATTTTTATTTTCGACACATTCACTGCTTTGATCTTTTCATGTGACTGTATTATCAATTATTGAATGATTGATTTCCCAAATTTTGGCAAGTGCAAATTTTGTTCTTGTGGTAGCTTTATTATTTCTAAATAATTCATATTTGTTTTTTTTTTTTTTTTTTTTGTAATTTAATTTTTAAAAATCCTTAGTCAGTTTTTAAACAGAAAAAAATTATAATACGGTAGTAAAAAATTATATTCAGCGAGTGGTAGTTCTGAAAATGCCATATTTTGTTACAAGAACAATATATGCACTTCACAAAATTAATTTTTTAGTACGCCACTGCAGGACAATGAATTTTAGGCCATTTTATCCGGTCTGAAGTATAATTTAAAAAACATTCCACCAATTTTCAATTTTCGATAACAAATCTTGAGGGTACATGTTTCACTCAACACCCCCTCTGGGGTTTGAGACCGCGTTTATTGTGATTTGTTTAGAAGAAAGGGGGGGGGGAGGGGGGAATATGGGGCTTTTTGGGGGGTCGCCGCAAGCCTGTCAAAACAGGTGGCAAGCACTTCCATATGGGCTAATCGCTATCGCTATGTTCTTTCCCCTATCCTTCTTTATCGGAATACAGGACAAACCTTTCACTGATACTGAACATAAAGAAAGATAGATGAAAATTTATTCAAACAGTTTGTTTAATTCATAAATCTTCACTTTATATAATCGAAAATAAAACATTTTTTCCGCTAACGGAATAGGAAACCAATGTAAAAATAATTCCTTTAATCATTCGCAGTTTTTTTTTTCTTAATATTTTCCATTCTATCCTCCTTATAATTTCTATTTCCATCTCCTTTCCATTTTTCCCCGCTCAAGTTGTAATTTCGAATTATTTAAAATGCTTAAAAAGCTATTGTTATATGAAACTTCAAATCTCCTCTTTGTAGGTGCAGCGAGAAGGATGTGTGTGTGTGGGGGGGGGGGGGGGTCATCTCTCCGTTAGATGCCTTGGTTACAAGGTGGGCGACCACCCTTATTTTCAAAAATTATCGATTTTGAGATTTTGGAAAAATTTAGAGAGCCCCCCAGTGTTTTAGAGAGTTCTTTCTAAATCCGCAATTGTTTTTTAAATTGGTAAACGTTGAATTATTAAGAAAACTAGAAGAAATTTACTAAACTCAAAAGCACTGCTTATAACTGAAATTTACTTTTTCTTTCTTGATTTTCTCATAACCGCGTTTTTTTAAGTTGCGTTAAGGTTTAGAAAAGTTACAATGAATATTAAAGAAAAAAAATATTTAGGTTGTTCGCCTACCTTAACAATATTGTAAAACTTAATTCAGTATTTTATACATATATTCTCTCTCAGACAGTTTTTATCAAGAAAAAAAAAAAACTTCAGGAGGTAGTTCAGGCTGCGCTATACTTGTAATGAATCTGATTAGTGATTGCATTACCGGTATACCGAATACCGGTATAAAGAGCAACTTTACAGTTTTACAATACGAGTATTTGCGGAGGTAAAATACTGGTATTTTCGGTATTAGCTGAAAATAATCAATAGCTTCAATTAAAGAATTTTCAACTTATTAAATATATCTACTTTATATTTTAAACGTATATTTCTTTGTCCATGATACAACAACCAAAATCAATCAATTGATGTAAACATTTGGTTTCAAAAGCATGAACTAATAGAATATCATTTAACACAAATAGCGGAAAAAATTACAAAATGATACTGTCATTACTATATGTTGAGCTGAATCGTATTTTCGTGCGCTTTTGTGCACCATGTTTGTATTTTTTCCATTTCCCTGATCAATCACTTTCCCTTCTGTGAAAGTTAAATTTCGAGTGTAATTTTGAATGCATATGTTCTGTGAAAAATTTATTTCAACTATCAATTGCAGTAATACTTTATGATTTTTTTTACAAAAAAATTGTTTCAACTGTACTAAATTTTGACAAAAACTTTTTCTTGTTAGCATAACAAATAGGTAATTTGTTGTCACCATCATCAGTATTGTTGGCCTGTCTCGCTATTTGACTTTATACTTGAAAGATAATATTTAGAAATTATAGAATAGTGCTTGAAAATTTGCATACAGGTAAAACCTAATCAACTGAAACATACTTTTCATATATTTGCACAATTATAATTGTAAAGAATTTTGAAAAGAAAGCGAAAACGAATAAGAGAAAATAACAAGATCTAATTTAGTTACGTATCGTAAATTTCAAAAGCAAACACAAACCTCTCCTTCTCAAGAGAAAATTATGTTAATATTGGAAACGTATTGTCTCTCGCAAAGAAATTACAACTAGCCATAAAGATAAATGTAAATAACAATAATAATAATGCACACAATACAAAACACACACACACACACACACACAAACGGATAAGCAAGATACCAAATTATTTGAAGATGAAGGACAATTAGAGGAGATGAATTGCACATTGTTAATAGTACCACCGACCTGCGTGAATCAGAAAGAGTACTTTTAACTATATGAAAGTTGAGCACTAAAATGAGTTCCATGCTTAGACAGTTCAATAAATGCATTATGATTTTCACTATTATCGATTTTTTATTATGACATTTGTTCCTTCATTTTATGTTTTCCACAATACGTTTTCGTAAATAATATAACTTTTGCACACAATTATGAAGTGTGGCAAATGGAACAATATGCTTTCAAGAATTGTTTGAGAAACTTCAAATAACGGTATTACGTTTTAAAATACCGAATACCGGTATTGAATTTTCTGTCCGGTATTGCAATCCCTAAATCTGATAGAGTACAATAAGATCAGTTGTTGCAATAACAAACATTTTAAATTCACAAGACGGGCCAATGGAACGGTTTTACAGGTTAAATTTTTCCCATTGAAGGAAGGGGGGGGGGATAGTAAAATGCATGAAATTTTACAGTAATTTAATATTGTTCTACAATTACCGACATAAATTATGTTTTGAAAAACAACTGACAGGTATGACAATATAAAGGATTCACGAGGAAGTTGTTTCATAAAGGTTATGATGAGTCTGGTATTTCTCAAAAAAAAAAAAGTCGTTACGACGAAAATGCATAGTGTATAATTTGCCTCTTTAAACTTCAATAATCCTTTCTGCTTAGTTTATTATGTATTATTTCGTCACATAAAACCTGATGGACGTTATATCATAGAAAAAGATATTTAAGAACAACTTTTTATAGTTTTTGAAATATGCCGTTTAATGATTTGTTAAAAAGGTTTGATTCGAAAGTAGCTGTTAAATGATTGAATATTGCCACTAGAGCAGATTTTAACTTACTGAGTAAAGGAGAGGGGGTGGTAAAGCAGTCCCTCCACCAAATATAACTCTATGATGAGATTAATAATATGGTTCAAAACCAAGCGTTTTCAGGGGTTAACCCCCGAACAATCCCACCCATACATTCTGAATGAATTATTTGGTACACGGGAAGTTTTCATTACAATGCGGGAGCGAGAAAAGATAAAAGAAAAAAAAATGACACTTTCTCGCTTTGAAATTCTTTACACGGCCTGAAGTTCTCATTAGAATTTTAGGGTGAAAAAGAACTATTTCAATAAATTTGAACTGGACAAAAAAAAATAATAAATAAATAAATAAATAAATAAATAAAATAAAATAAAATAAACTCGATGTTTCTAAAAAAAAAGCTTTTTTTTAAAATTTTTTAAACCTTTTTCACATAATATATATGTACCTTACCTCTCTGCCAGTCTAG
The DNA here is from genome assembly GCF_026930045.1 of Uloborus diversus. Lineage (NCBI taxonomy): Eukaryota > Metazoa > Arthropoda > Arachnida > Araneae > Uloboridae > Uloborus > Uloborus diversus. The sequence goes on from NC_072740.1 coordinate 133,647,251, forward strand.
AGAGACATCAAGGACTGGTAGCAAGAAAATTTTACGCTGCCATCATAAGCACCCCCCTCCCCGCCCTTTCCCTACCTTATCAGATGAAGGCATAGGCACATGGAGTACCAAATCTGCAGCTAAATTTTAAAAAAATCAAGTAATTTCATATCGCACTATAGGAAGGCGTAAATATCAAGAAGAGTAAAAGAATTTTAAAATTGTAAACTCTTTAACAACTTGTATATTACTCCAAGCTGAACAGTATGTTTACGTTACTATTACATTTGAAATGATAGATACGAGTACTTTTGATGTTTACTTCTTATTGCAACCACGCAAAATTTGACAACACCTTATTTTATGATACATATTTATCACAAGTATATGAGGCAGTGAGAAGCAGAGGGATGCAAATGACTCTTTTAAAGGTTTGAGTACAACGCCTGCAAAATTTAAACAGTGAGTAGCGTAAGATGTTAACTTCAAACAAATTTCTTGTGAGATCACCAGAGTCCGAACGTCAGCTGAGATGGCTTGAAATTGCAATTAAAGGGCTTGATGCAAGAAGGAGGAAGCTCCAAATTTCAATTTTCAAAAGTTTTGCATTAAAACTTAAAGCGCCATATCACAGATTTAATTTAAAAAAAAATTATGACTCCTCTTGTTAAAGTCCTAAGAATTATATAAGGGGAGTTATTAAGATATAAAACAGAAAAAAGTGGATTGATGTTTGAGTTTACTTTTATTGTAGTGAATCCGCGAAGAAAAATATTTTCCGCGATTTAATGAAACTAAGGTTTAGTTAGAATTATAACAAACATCATTAGATCATTAGAATTATAATAAACATTTTCAGTTGTGAAGAAACGGGTGATACCTTTATTAACGCTGTATTTATTCATTTGTTTAAAAATGTAGGGTTGGTTGCAATAAGTGGGTACACTAAAACAAATATAGAAATGACTTTTATATTTTTTACACTTACCATGTCACATTTCATCACAGTGATTGATTTTACATACATTTACGCTTCATGGTACGATTGATTTTACATATATTTAGGATTCATGGAGTTTTTTCTAAGTCATAGAACCTATATGTCAAAAAAAGTTTCCTAAAAATATATATTTTAGGGAGTTTAAGCAACATTTTTCAAAGAAGTGTTTCCATGTTACTTTTTGTAATTGTTTTGATTATTAAACTTTCATGTATAGAATTTAACCTAAAATGCACTCTATATTATGAATTTTTGCATCAAATATTTTTATTATTTAAGAGGAGGGGCCCCACTTACCCCGTAATTTTTTTTAATAAAAGGTAAGTTGGTCCCCTCACTGTGGGGTGAGTGCGTTCTCCCCTAATAGTGACAATTTTGATATCGAAAACAATTCTGATGAAATTAAGTCTATTTATTAAATAATAGGTAACTATGAAGACCTAGTAGAAAGTGATAGTTTAGCTACAAACACTGCTACAGATAATGAACATTTATTTAATGAAACTTCCATCAAAGAAAATCATAAAGTATTATTATATAGCTCTAATGTTGGAAGTTGATTATTCAAAGAAAAAAAATAGTGCTGAATTTACAAGAACGGATAAAAATAGTGAAACTTTTTATTGGCCTGATGCAAATGACGTTGGAATTATTACTGAGGATGAAGTGATAATGGTTCACGCTTTTCCAACTTTAAATTGACGTCGCCATTTAGTCTCTCCAATTTCTTTTTTTACTTGCGATTTTTTTTTTTTGGCCAATTTCCAAAAATTAATTTCATTCAACTTTTTTATGTTCATTTAACACACTTTTCATATAAAAGTTAATTATATACCTATATGCTTTCAATAAATTTCATAGATATAATTGTTTTGTTTTTCGTTTTATAATCCTCCATCATACAGGTTTAAATGGTAGTAAATATCTCATAAATGGTTAAATTTATAAAAGAAAAACACCCTTACCACATTTTTAGATGTGCTTGATTTAAATTTAAATAAAAGTGGGGTGACCCACTTACCCCTTTATTATGGGGTAAGTGTGCATGTATGTAAGTATGTGGTGTAAGTAACCTATGTGATTTTTTTAAAAAAATGTAATCGTTAAGAAAATTTAAAGTCCTTTTAATAAAATAGTAATGAACTTTTGGTTATTACCAATATCTAAGATGAAAAATATGTCAGGAAGTTATTATTATTATTGCTTCAAAATATTTGTATAAGGTTTCAAAAACGAACTGTTCTAAAAAGAGGTCCCACTTACTTCAACCAACCCTTACAAATTTTATTGTTTACCTAGGCTTGATTTTATGAATAACGTTTGATTTCTGTTTTTAAAGAAGTAAAAACACTTTAAAATGTTAAAAACCATTTTTGTTATATCATTAAAATAAAATGTCACTGAAAAATATCAAGTACGGGAAAAGAAAAAAGTTGGCTGCAGTGCATCTACCTTTATTAATCGACGCCATTATCTCTCTTTTAAATACTTCCTCCCTCTCCACCCTATACAAAGACCAATTTAAAAGAAAAAGGTTTGAGCAAGGTAATGAGAGGCGAGAGGGGGAGGGAAACGGAGATTTGCTACTTCCTTTGATTTTGGCGGTCGCCCCAAGACATGTCTATTGACATTCACACCAATTCCATATGTGAAGTGTCATTTTATTGTCCTTGTTTTTCAGAGCTCGGAAGCTTGAGTACATTAGCGTGCGCGTAGTGGAGTATTGAGTACATTCGCGTTTTTCTCACGTTGATCCTTGATCATCTGTTGCAACGTGTCCCAAACTTATGATTTTCAAAATCTCAATTTTCAGTTAATAAACGAGACCAAAAACACAATCAAATTACTTGTTTAATTCTTGGAATTCAACTTCATATCAATGCATATATTATTTTCTATAGATTGAAAACATGAAATTGGGCTCTTTCATATCTTGCTATTATGAATTGACAACCATCTTGAATTTCCAACTCATCTTTTTTTTCTCTGGGATTATAAATAAGTATGTCATAAATTACGGAAAATTTTGCAAGTGAATTTAATAACAGCCAGAAGAATGATTTTAGATTTATTTATTTTGTGTGATACGAAATCTCCTCTCCGAAACAGTAACAAAAAGTACGATTTTTGTGATTAATTTAAATTTTTGTAAAAAGTGAAAAATATTTCATAACAACTGGGGAATTTGGGGCATATGAGAGAAATGCATGATGTGATACAGATCAGAATAAAAATTTTCAATTATTTTTGATACTTCTTCTTATAGGTTGTTTCTTAAAATTCTTACTGTGCAATTGCTATGCTATATGGCGTTTATTAGTGTTATGCACTTATTTTCCTTCATAATTCACAGGAATTAACTGTGCTTCTATCTTTTACTTGTAAGGTTTACGTTAATTTTTCTCTTCTTTACTTTTCTAATTGTTACTGTTATTATTATTATGCTGCCTACATCTCTTAAAGTACTTATTGATTCACTGTTTGGAGAAGGTATGTACTGTAGGGGAGACTAGGGATACTTGATCCCGGGGGATACATGATCCCTCAGCCAAAAACGTACCAAACTCATTAAGTAGAGCTTTGAAACCTGACCACAATATTATAATTTTCTCGTACATACAAACGGCAACACTTTGTCTTTTTCAGTCTTTTTTTTTTTTTTGGGCTCAAGAAATGATTGTCTGAATGTGTCAAAAGAAACTTTTTTTTTTGTTAAGAAAAGCATTCTAAAGCTTACATTATCTATTATATACAACTTAGAGAAAATAGCAAAGTGTAATTTTAAAGTACATACAGTCGTTAATAATTAAGACATATTAGGGATCTTGATACCTTTGGTTTCAGGGATACATGATCCCAGGGAGTATCGGTATAACAATATAAACACAATGAAAACAATATAACTGTAGTTTCCTTAGTTGAATTTAATTTTAAAGATTCAAAACCATGTTAACACAATAAAATTTATCACAGAGTGTATAAACAATTACTGCAGTATATCTGCTGAATAATTGAAATCTCAGTTCACACTTTGTTACCAATTTCAGGGTTTTCATTTTCACATAACACCTCAAACATATGAAAATAAACTAACTTTACTGATGAGTTATGCCACTCATCCGCCGAATGAGCATGAACAAGTTGAAATTGATTATCCTTGTTTGAATTTAAAAAATAAAGTGATTTTCCTATAGTTAGATTTACAATGAAAAAAAGTTGCCCATTGTGTAATTTAAATATAATGCAAAATTGGATTTCCAGAATTTGAAATAAGTTTTTTAAAACGAAAATGTAATGTGCTGAATCAACCCATTTTTCTTGAAAAATTGACAAAAGTGAAGTACATGAAAATGAATGTGTTAAGTGCGACATTCAGTTAGGTTTAGCAGAACTTTAAGAACTACATTAACTACAATGTTTGCATTTGATTTTTCAGGGTTTGAAAACATATGCTAAGCTTTCTTTTATTTTTCATAAGTATACAGATAGTTACTTTTTTTTTCTTTTTTTGAAAATTAATTCAATTGAAAAACTCTTAATTTTATTATTATAAGCAAATAAGTTGATTTTCGTAGTTTTCATCGCAATTTTTTTATTACTTGTTGTAATTTTAGTATCTTTACGCTACTTTTAAAAGCATTATCAGTTCTATTTATGAAATATATTGTTCATAATTGTATTGGAGAATAAGTAACTGATCAAAAGCATCTGAGTTCATTAAAGTTGTTCACATTTTTCTACAAATTTCCTAGTTGAATTTAAAACAATGTTATTTTATTTTTTTTTTCTTGTTCATATTATTATTATTATCTTAGAAAGAAAATTAGAAACGTTGTTTTTTTTAGAAACATTATGCAAAAACTAAAATTTATAGGTAAATTGCTGATCTAATGAAACGTCTACGTATTTTCTTAGTGGGATCAAATATCCCCCTTGAAAGAATCAAGTATCCCTTGATGTGGGGATACATGATCCTTTTATAAAAATATTGAAAAAAAGAAAATTCTATCAAAACTATGTTTAATTTCAACTGGAATAAATACTGTCAGATAGAGGGAACAACTACGATTGTTCACGCAATGTTTTTTTTTAATTGATAATTTGCATTAGAGAAAAAAATTGAGAACTAAAGTGGGTATCAAGTATGCCCAGTTTCCCCTACACACTATCTAAATGCTACGAGATGCTTGTTTTCATTTTCAAGAGATCTAATGAGATTTCTAAAAATAATGTAAAACATTCCCCCCCCCCCCCCACCCTCACACTGGAAAAATATATATTAACTTCATTTGATTTTTTCCTCCTGACATGTTTCTTTTTCTGGCTTTAATGATAAGTATTAAAAAGAAACAAAACTTCTTGATCTCTAACTTTAAAGTTTGAATAACTTTTATTAATTCATTATGCTTAAAAGAGAAAAATATAATTAGATTTCTATAAAGGGCATGGCACATGTAAAAAAATCTGCTAAATGAGAAGGCTCCCTAAATAAATTTAAATCTATATATATAAAAATGGATGTATGTTTGTGGGTGTGTGGGTATATGTGTATGTTCCTTTACAAATCCACAGTTTTCGTCGGATTTCTTCCAAATTTGACACAGAGGTAAATTGTTACTCAGGAATTTATATTGGCGGGTTTTTTTGAATTTAAAAAAGATCCTAGGAGGTTCAAGTTCATATTTTTAATAATAAATTGCTCTTTTCGACACGAACAAATTTTTGTATAGTTATGAATTAAGTCTAAATGAAAAGCCCGTAAAAAACTGCCCTAGATGAAGTTTCTTCAAAGATTAACTACTGTCGCTAAATTTAGGAACTTTGATTCCAAGCTAATAAAAATGATTTGCAACTTATAACCACCAGGAAATATTTTTAACACAATAAACACAAAAAGTATCATAAACAACGGCCGGCAATATCTTTTAGCGACAAGCGAAACGCATGTGTGGTAAGAGAGCCGTAGTTATACGGGATAATGCTGTACATCGTTTCGTATCCCCAGGGATCCATTGATGCAACCGTTGAATTGAAATTTTTAATACTGTTTAATTAAAAAATCCCCGACTGTTAGGGTTGCGTGTAATTTTTTATCAGTGTTTTCCACGTTAATAGCAAAGAAAATGCAAACCTTAGTAAGGTATTAATATTACATTCAAGGTTGACGTATTATCTTCGACTGTTTCAGCATTAGAATACTTTTATTAAAACCATATCTATTTCATTCATATGATCCTTACCAAATCAATTTGCAATGTGTAAATTTTTTGTATACTATTCCTCGATTTACGTCGAATCTTTAAGTAATTCAGTTCAACTATAACCAATAACCTAATTCGGTTAAATAGAAGTCGCTCCAGGCTATCAAAGAACATGTATGTTTGTGGGTGTGTGGGAGTGTATGTTCCTTCTACAAATCCAGTTTTCTTCGGATTTCTTCCAAATTTAGCACAAAGGTAAATTGTTGCTCAGGAGTGTATATAGGCACGTTTTTAAAATTTTAAAAAGACCCAAAATGGTCTAAATTCATATTTTGAGTCATAAAATTGTTTTAGCTCTTTTCTACACGAACGAATTGGTGTATAGTCATTAATTTGGTCTTAATGAAAAGCCCGTAATAAACTGCCCTAGATGAAGTTTCTTCAAAGATTAACTACTATCGTTAAATTTAGGAACTTTGATTCCAGGCTAATAAAAATGATTTGAAACTTATAAACACCATGAAATATTTTAAATGCAATCAAAACTAATCAATCTGCATATGTTGTTTACTAGTCGACCCGTGCGGAACTCCGCACTATGCTTCGAATCGTTTCATAAGGCATTTCGCTTTTGTAAAAATTTCAAAGGAAGAACATTATGAAGAAGAACTGAAAAAAAGTAAGCGCAGAAGAGAAGGCATGTAATTTAAAGACATCAGTAACAAAACCTCGTTAAACACAACGGTGTGATAATTTGATCATCGCTCACCTTTTGGCCGTACATATTTTCAATGCAAACATAAATATCATTAAAAGTGGCTGAGTAGTGACTCGTGAAAAAGCAATATTTGTGCATGTGAAAAAACAGGTTGTGGCAAATAGAATCCTGCCCATGTGAGCATCTTACAGGAAAAAAAAAGAAACATTAAAGAGATATTTATTGGCACGGATTCGAATTGGCGCCATTCTGATTAACAGCTCGACACCCCAACAAACCCAGCAATTGCGCCTTCCTTTTCGAAAACTATTCATTGAAGGCATGCGTGGTAAAAAACAGCAAAAAAGCTTTTTGCCAAAAAAAAAAAAAAAAAGAAAAATAATAATAATAATAAGATCATGCTTCTATATTTTGTCATTAACCAGCATGATACGATTTGAAATTATTCGTAAAGCGTGGAATTTAATTAAAGAATGACGAAGATCTCACGTAGCGATTGAAATAAGCATTCTACAGAAGTAATAATTTAGATTGAAAATAAGTGTTTTTATCTTTGAATATTGAACTATTTCACATGAAGATTGCTTTAACCGTTACGGCTTAAACGCCCGCACATGTTCCTCTTTTAATCGAACACTTAAAATTCAAAACCAAAACCAGTTGAACTGAGTCCGTTTTTTAAGTGTAATTTTTCGAACGTAGACGAAATGTATTTTTTTTTAACAGTAGAAAGCAGAGGAGTAAAAAATGAATTCTTGCTAATGAAGTTGATAATAATTTTAATGCTTTATATCGTATTTGCGCGAATAAAAAATTAAAGGTTTACTGGGTGAAACTCGTAGTTTTAATTTGGCGTAGTATTTTTTCATTTGTACAAAAGGTTGAACACTGCTATTAGAAACATCAACATTTCAACATACAATGAAAATGTTTTTCTGCACAAAAAAGATTTTCTATAGGTAAATCTAATACTTTTTTATGATTATATTATGCTGAGTAATCTGGATGTAGTCAGAGCTTAAAAAAAAGGAAGAACACCCTTCGATTAACAGTCAACTTATCTGAATAATAACTGTAGCCTGCATAAAGGAGTAGAAACACCAAGTAGCATTCCCACTGCATTTATTTTATTACGTGTGTATGTTATGAGTACATGTAATGCGTAATACTAATATACATTCGATATTATGTCGGGCAGCCCAAGCTTGCCCGAAGTTCAGATAGTTTATAGCCGAACGCTCTACCGAAAAAAAACTTATCAATTTAACCAAACAACTAATTCCAGTGCTTTTAAGCGTTATTAAAATATGAACACATACACACACAGGCTTTTTTTTTTTTGCCGAAAGCGACTTAAAAAATTGGAAAACTGCATTAGAACTTTGCAAAAAAAAAAAAAAAAAAATGCATAAGAACTACAGGCTGCATCAAGGTTTTCAAAAAGCAAGGTGCGTTTTCGAAAACTTGATTTTTCGACCGTAAGTCTATTTTCCGTCATTAGCCAGCCCGATAAGTTTTAAAATGAGAAGGGAACAATATATAAGATAAGATATTGAAGAGAAATGTTTTTATTTTTGAAAATTTTAACAATTCGTTACCGCAGGCTGCTTGAACCGTTATAACTTAGATGGCAGCACGTGTTTATCATTTAACAGCACGGTTTAAAATACAAAATAAATTGAACTATGCTCTATTTTAAGCGTAGCTTTTCGAATGTAGTAAAAATGTGATAATCTTTTTTTTTTTTTTTTTTTTGCTAAAAGAAGAAAAAATATATTTTACCTTTCAAATTGAGGTAGTAATTTTTTAATTTGTACAAAGAGTCAAAAACTCATGAGAAGAATATATATTTCAATATACGATTTACTGTTTTTTTCTGAACAAAAATTAATTCTATATTGTAGTCTGAAATCTTAAACTGTTACTTATATTTTCGCTTACAGTATGCTGTAATTTTCTTACCAGAGCCAAAGCTTTAAAAAAGAAAAAAAAAAACGTACAATTCCGAAGTAATTTAGCACTAAGTCACATCAAGTTTTCATAACAGCAAGGAGCGTTTCCTTCTCATTTATTCTATTCACTCACATTTGTTATTCACTTAATTAAGTGTTCATGCAATGCGCGATATTTCTCTAATTTTTTGATGCAGATTGTCCGGACGTGGGCCCGAACACGCATTCTCCAGGTTACGAGAAGAACGCTCTGCCGATCAAGCTATTCAGCTCTGTCGGTCAGAGTGTAAGTTAAAGTTATAAGTTTACCCAAAAACTTCATTCTGGTTCTTTAAAACAGGTTTTTCGGCTGAAAAAAACAATTTTTAGGCCATGGGTCTATTTTTCGTCAGTAGCCAGCACCATAAGCTTTAAAATAAGGTGTAAATCAAAGAAATCGTTCAAGAATTGAGGAAAATCTGGCGTAGAAACCAAAAACAGGCTACAGAAATAATGTATAAGTATACTATGCCATGATTTACGTCAGATCTTTACCTAATTCGGTTCAACTAAGTTTAATCGCTGAAGGCTAACAAAGAACAAGAGTAAAAAATACTAATTTCGCAAATAAATTGCAAAATAATCATATTTGTGCTTAGTAGCGTATCTGGAATTTGTTTGTCAAGGGGAAGGGGATGGTCATGACGTTTCTTTTATGCACATAAGCTACCATACTGGAATTGCCAATATGTGCTAAAATTAAAGGTCGTGCACTTTTTTACTCGTAAAACCACACGGAAATATAATTCGGCGGAATTCATACACTTTGGGAGGGTTGGAGTTTTAAGTTTGGAAAAAAATGCAAATAAATATTAATTTATGTTTGAACTGTTTTAAACTGCGAAAAAGTGCTACGTTTTCTATATAAACAAATTTCTTCATTTGAGATTTTATATTGCCTTAACGCTCGAGTAATAGTACATCTGATGAAGCATCTTCGCCGACTAGCAATAATTTTATATCTGTTTGCAGGTATGATGCAACTTTTGACACACAGAGATTACTATTTAAAGGCATGATGAAATATTACTCCACAATATGAAGTTTTTTTCGTCATCGTAAAATAAGTTGAAAAAAGCTGCATTCCCAATTAAAAAGCTAAGTTCGATAACTGCTATTGTAAACAATCGAAAAATATTGGAAGTTTGTAGCTACCGTTAAGCATTTCAACCGTCATTGAAGAAGTGCTGTGAGATATGAATGGAAAATTATTACTATAACAGCTTAAACCCACTTAAACAGTATAGGGATAAGGTGAAACACTTTCTATATCACGTGAAACCACATTGGACGATTAAGTGCTTTAAATGTATGTGAGATGTAACTATTTTCGATATATATAGCTTTATGTTACTTGCTCAAGGTTGGTTTCACTCACAAATGTAATTCTTCAAGCTGCTGGGAGGGGGACTAAGAACAATATCTATTAGAATGTTTTGAATTAAATTTATGGATTAGGAAAATTTGAATCATTTAAGTTTTAAATTTTTAAACTACTTTTCGAAACGTGAAATATATTTCGTTTGCTTTTAAGCTGTGGATAAGGGGAACAAAATATGCAACAAGATTCTGTAAAATGTAAACAAAAGATTTGTCTATTATACAAAGTACAAACAAGACATTTATTCTTCAAAAAATTTCACGGCCTGCAAATAATTAAAAAACAAAACCTAACACGGATAGTGACCAAAATGCACACGCCTACTTTTTTCTCTATAACGCAGTTTAATTGACAGTTTTTAAATAGTTCGTTCAATAACTTCACGTTCACTTACTTCCATTTTTATTGTTTTACATACCTTAAAATAATGACTGTAATGTAGTCGGTGGACCCATTCCCACCTCTCACGACGATCGTATCCCTTTTAATTAAAATTTTGCTGCTCTCTAAGGATTACTCTGTCTAAAGCAACAAACTTAAATACGTGCTCTCTGTACCTGCATCAGTGTGAATTATCACGTATAACATTCACGGCAAGTATTAGTTCTTAAAAATTTGAACTAGAACTTAAATCTTGACAAATTTTAAATCTTTACAAGACATTAATATTACTGTCTAACTGTCATTTTTGCCTACGAAAATAGAAATTTGACATCAATATAAGAAAATAAAATGTAGCTGACGTGCGTCTTTTTAGGCAAGTTACACTTATGCAATTTTACTCTATGGCATGACACTAAATCACCATGGCAAGAGCGAGCAGACACATTTGATAACGTTTTTTTATACTAAACAACCTTTTCTGCAAAATGTGCTTGCCTGAAAAACATGCAAAATAACCTATCACTTTATACCTTCATTCTCAAAAACACCGCCAAAAAATCCGCAAAACGGAGTGTTATTGTCTGTTAAAAACACTGACTGAATTCTTTATTTTCTGTACGGTGGACTATTTGTTTAGCTTTTGGACATTGAGGATGATTTCAAATTAATCTGAAAATATTGTAACCGTGTCCAAGAAGACTATTTTGTATATGTATTTGTGCCTGATAATAGGGATTGACTTTCATTTTTTGGTAAGCTCATGACTATTTCTAAGGAAACATTCAATGATTTATTTCCGAATAAAATGTATGTGAAAAGTACTGTTGCATTTTTTGATGTATTGGGGAAAACAAAACCTACAAAGGCCGCCTAACGCTTTTCTTTCAACGCATCACGTAAAAGGTTGTCCCACAAGATTTGCAAAAGACAATCATTTGTCTTTGCATTAAGACAATTTACGTACCGCCCGTCTGATTTAACCTCAGTCAACGTACCAGTGGAGACTACAGAGCCCAAATAATATTCCTCGTACTTTTTTGCTTTAAGTTGATGCTACCTTTTCGGCAAATGCTTGATTTTCTGTGTTATTTAAAGTATTTTGAAGATTTGAGCCTAGAAAGCATTGTGAATGTATTTTTTTACGCTTATTTAGATAGAATTAATTCAATTGATTATCCAAAAGATATGTTGCATCAAAAAGCACCCGGGCAACGCCGGGTAGTAAGCTAGTTTACAATAAATATCGCGCGAAACGTTTTTTAATGCAAAGCAAAAGCTATCACGCCTATCGTAATTGTAAAAGTAGTATGATTTTATTGCTTATGTTTGGTGAAGCATGGTTACCAAGTGAAATCTTACCGCTTGTTGCAAACAGTTATCAGCCGCTTTTGTCGGATATCTATTCATCCATAAGCTCGGTTTTTTTGCATTGAAAAAGGCGTTCCTTGTAACGCGGAAACACGTATATGCCGCACTGCAGTAATCTGCCAGTTTTGTGCAACAGAACGTTATTTTTAATTTTACTAACCTACTGTTAAACATTCTTCAAACACGCACACGCACAAACATTCATAAGCGTTTTATAACTATTTTTCACTCTTAATGCTAGTATTTAGTTGATTGAATCAACTGAATTTCAAAATTTTGATAACATTTTCTACAGCGGCAGTTTGATACAAAATATCTCTAAATAGAATAGCTATAAAATCTCGCGATTAGTACCTCCATATAGCTATTATCATTGTTAATTTTCCGGTAACGTTATAAAATTCTACAACATCTAATTTGCAGGTAAGTGTATTTGAAACGTTAATTTATTTATTACAGACAGGGGCGTGCACAGAAATTTTGGGGCTCGTCACAAATGACTTTTCCATGTCCCCCTCTATATTGTTTACTTCTACATTTCACCCCTAGTTTCAAAAATATTCTGCCCCTCTTCTGGCTGGGGCCCAAGCCCAACAGGTGTCTCTTCTCCGCCCCCTCCCCCACCCTGTGCACGTCTCTGATTACAGCTATTAAATAAAAAATTAGGCCCAACGAGAGACCATGTCAGCCTAGTCGAAAACTAGGGCCCGGTCCGAAATTGAAGCAGTATAAATTTTATATGTGCATTGTATGAGAGGACAGGAAAAAGCGACCAAACCTCTCGGCTGCCCTGAAGTCCCTACTTCTATTTATTTTGATAGGGCTTTTTACACCAATTATAATGTATACTTCAAACCGCCGATGAAGGGCAATGATATGGCGATGAAGGGTAATAATTGCGCTCACATGAAGCTGGTAAGTATTATATAACACCAGTTTTTAAGGGCACAAAAATATAGTAGGTTTCTTGTGTTTCAGTTTTTTTTTTTTCGGTATATCCCACATCATAACGATTTTAGTTTACATTTTAGTTTGGGTTAGTGTACGAATTAGTATTTATGTTTGATAGTACATAACAACTGAAAATATACGGATTTTCGTGTGAAGGGGCACCAACTATTACCATAAGATATGGCATCAATTTGGCATCATCGGCCCCTGATTGAAACCAATTCACATTGATGAATCTAAGCTGCCTGATGATGGATAGTGATGATTCAGGTGATTTGCTTCAAATCAAATAAGATATGTAGACAGAAATCTGCCATTTTTTCCGGAAGATGCAAAGTCTCTCATTTGCGCTAAGTCTATTTTTTTTTACATACATGTTGCAATAGTGCTAAAGGCACAGCCTTAAAAAGAGTAAAAATGCTTGAAAACATTTGTTTTCGGCAATTGCGTTGGTTTTAGAAAACGGTCAGACGATCTCAAGAAGTTATCGTTGACACCCCCTCCTCCCTCCCCCTTTTTTTTCCAAAGCTCAGACACTTTTTTTTACCGACAAACAAATCGCTCCGATATAACGTAATCAAATTTTGAATGAATGAAAATTATTTTGTACGTTCCGTAGTACAGGGGTTCTCAACCTCAACCATTCAGGCTCTGTGCCCCCTTTGAACCCTGATGTTAGGTCACCCCCCCCCTCTCTACCCACGCACACACCACTACAGTGTATGGTTAATAAAATCAGACTTCAAAACTGAAGCTAGATACTAAATGAAAACATAGATAAGTTCATGCACAAAATCTGATTCGCATTTTTAAACTTTTAATAATATTATTATTATTAGAGCAGCTGAAATCAAATAGCCAAAGAACTATAAGTGCAAGTAAATTAGCATCTAGGTGAAGTTGGCTTGTAATACCAGTATTTTTCACAACATCTACGTGGAGTAATATTACCAATTTGTCCTTCACAAGTTTTTGAACATTAAATTGTAACTGTTACAAAGCACTCCTCAAATCAATTTCAATCTCCTTTTTTGACTGGTATTTATTCTAAAAATCCAAATTTAAAGACTATTGGGATAAACACTGTAAAACCTCAAAAAAGGAAAAAAAAAACGAGGTAATGTCGAAATAATTCACATGTCACCACAGCATCTTTTTTTAATATCTCTACCTTGTTTTTGCGTCGGTCCGTGCAGTGGCGCACCCAGAGGAGTTTTTTAGGAGGGTTTTTAAATCGAAAAATATTGCTTTTTTCCTCATTAATTTCTAATGTGAAAATATCATTCAATATATTTTCAGCAAACAATTGCTATACCTCAATAATTATTCATTATATCACTTGCTTTAAAAGATCAATAATTAATACATTCGTATTGATATCAAAATGACTTCAAAGGGAGCAAAGGGGATAAACTAGTCAAGAAATTGTAGTTAGTGTTACTTTTTTCATTGTATTTTTTTAATCATTCACGCAGCCCAGGTTGAGAATCGCTGCTGTAAATAAATGTTCCTGAACAATTTTAAGAAAGACTTTCGTTAAATTCTTTCAAGTTTGTTCGACTGTCTCCCCCCTCCCCCCTCCCACCGTTTTTTCAATTTCAATGCTTGACTCTTGTAAAGTGTTGTGAAACGAAACGCTTAGAACTTCTTTTATTCCACTACGCTTTGTAGATTCAAAAATAACTGTTATCAATTTTTATTTATATTATAGTATAGTCGGTCGGCAACTGGCGAACCGCGGTTCAGATCCAAAACGCGATCGGTCAAAAATTGTACCGCCAAAACTATTTTGGAAGTATAACTTCTACAAATATATTGTCTTCAGATTACAATACCTTCGGGTACTTAAATTACTTTTTTAAAATATTCTACTGTGGATAACAATGACTTCGAGAACCACCCTTACCATTTTTTAAATATACTAGTGTTGGAGCAAACTTAACCAGGCAGCATTATGAAGGCAAGGCCATTATTTATCACAACATTATGTTGCTAGGTTAGGTCAGAAAACTGTAAGTTTTCTAAATTCTAGTTCATCATGTTTTTTAACTTATTAATTGACTGATTTGAGCCATTTACTTGACCGTCATGTAAGGTTTACATGCGTTTGGGTAACTTTTGAATAACAAATATTGCTCAAAACTTACGGCGTCCACCTTAAAAGCTCTTTGCATAAACAAACTGCTTTTGTGTGAACCTCCCCCCCCCCCCCACTTGCAAAATCTGAGAACCATAAATTCTCCTACTGATTTTTGAATACAAATGAACTTATCGATTGCATTTAATATTAATTTGGGAGCGAAAATTAAAATAAAAGAATTGTAAGGCATTTGTTTTCCCTGGACCTCAATAAATTTTTTTTCAAAAGTATCCGAATCTCACTTAAAATTACTTGCCGACTCCTGTTATAAAGGAATTCAAAAATCTTTTGTGAGATAGTACAGTTAATTTATCCCTTTGGGCCCCCAAAAACCAGTTACGGAACTTCCCTTGCGTTTAAATCAAATCATCAGTAATTTTACTCAGAAAGATTTTGTTATCTATTTTTTCGTGTTTCAATTTTCCAAGAAATTTCAACAGCGTATGATAGGAAAGATTGACATTACATTGTTAGTAAGTAAGAAAGCGTTCATAATGTTTTTTTTTTCTTTTCGTTTTACTAAAATTTACAAATAGACCTATCTATATTTGTTGAGTGAACTGATATTATTTTTATGAATTTCTCAGGAGCTCTGAATCAAATAAGTTTAGTTGCATTCGATGCGAAAGTAACCTGGCGGCAGTAACGAAAAGAGACGTTTATTCGTATAAGCTTTCCCGTTAAATGATTGTTAAAGCTTGACCACGGAGAGATGGCGGATGACCTTGAAGCGAAAACATCAATTTTTAAATCATTTTTAATAAGTAGAATCAGTTAGAAGGTGCCGAGCAGTGAGGTGCGTGTTCTCGCTGATATTGCGAAATAATAACAAACAACCTATTACAAATGATGTTTTTGCTTCAAAGGCATCCGCCATCTCTACGTGGTCAAGCTTTGGAGGCATACGAAGAGTTTCTTTCAAAATACAGTATAACATGGCTAACTCTATCAATATTTTCATAAGTTCCAACTAAATTCCTTTGTGTTTCGGATTATGTTTTTACTTTGCGTCTTTGAGTAAATGATTGGTAGCTCTTTAAATATTTAAATTTCTGATTGTATCTTGAAATAGCATTATTTAGTCATTTAATTACACTAGTAAGAAAAGATTTTGCCCACATAAAACATTTATTTATAGAGTTAGTGTTCCTAAGGAAATTATTGACTGTGATTTCAAATATCAAATCAGAATTTTTCTATCACCCAGTTCCTGTGCATGTTTTAAGTTTGCCTGTCATGAAGCGAATAAATGGGATGATAGATATTCAGGTCTGTTACTGCAGTGGAAACATGCTGGTGAGTCTCATTGACACCAACTTTCATGATGTATACATATACTATCAGAATTGAATAATTTCCTGTTTTTTTTTTACATATTAATGCAAACATTAGGGTTTTATAGGTTTTTGCTCTAAGGGGAACGATTAAGGATATGTTTATATCTGAGCATCCAACAGTTTAGACAACATTTGATATCAACTCCTCCAAATTAGTTTAAAAGCTACACTATTACATAACAGTAACTTATTGCCCTAAGTATTAGTGGCATATTCAGTTAAAATGAAGGAAACATGTAGATTTTAAAGTTTTATCAGATAAAATTTGTTCAACACTAACTGTGGGACAGTGGCGTACCTAGAGGGGGTGCAAAGAGAGCCCCTCCCCCTTCCCCCAAAGTTTTTCACTTAAGTGAACATTTTTTGTATAATTTTTTAGTGTACTTACATTCCGGATTATATAACTTGAAAATTATTAAGATATGCATGCAAATATGCACTACAAATACTTAAAATATGCACTAAAACCAAAAAGATTTGAAGCGCTATTTTTTTTTTTTTTTTTATTTGAATGAAAAGTTGTTATACCTGAATATAAAATTTTTGGTCTCTTTTTTTTTTTCGCACTGTGTTATTAGAGAGATAAATTGTTACCATTGCAATTAGTTTGAATTTGAATGAAAAAATTGAAAAAAATAAAAAAAGGAGAGTGGAAACGGGGGGGGGGGGGGGGGGGGGGCATTTCCAAAAAGTGGTGGGAAATGGGGGGAAATGGTTGTCATATTTGGTTCTGGATCAGGAGGTCATTTTACATAAGAATCAGCAGAAATTGTGTCAGAAACCATTTTTCATGCCTCTCAATCTAATTAATTTACTCACAATGAAAAATTTAACTTTAACTTTAAACAATTCTTTAGTTTTGAGAAATATGCAAAAACCTAAATATCGCAAAAGAACATAAGTTTTTCTTTTAATAATGTTTTACTTCATTGTTTACGTCAGTCAATTTAAATTAAAAAAAAAAATCTTTTATATAAAAAGAAAATACCATACAGAAAAAGAAAGTTCTATATAGAAAATTACAATCTTTAGACCTCGTGATAAATAAATCCATGACAAAAAGTAATAAAAAAGTACGGAATATTAAATGGGGTATTGGAAAACTTAAAACAATAATGGCAATAAATAAATGAATAAAAGAATGAATAAAATCTTTACAGAAAAACAATGGAGAACCAGCAGAAATTGTGTAAGAAGCATTTTTCATGCCTCTCGACCTAATTAATTTGCTCATATTGAAAAATTTACCCTTAACATTAAAAAAAAATCTTTATTTTTGAGTAATATGGAAAACTTAAATATCGCACAAGAACAAAAGTTTTATTTATTTATTTTTTTATAGTTATATTACTTCATTGTTCACCGCCAATCAATTTAATTTTTAAAGAAAATATTCTTTAATAATAATTAAAAAAATCTGTATAGAAAACTACAATAATTAGACCTAGTGATAAATAAAAAGAAAGGAAAATTCTTCGTAGAAAATTACTATCTTTAGAAATCGTGACAAAATAAATTTCATGACAAAAATTAATAAAAAAAATACGGAATACTAAAAAAGCGAATTAAAAAATTAAATCAATAATGGTAACAAATTGCCTAGAAAATAAATGAATAAAAACTTTTTTAGAAAAAACAATAAAAGAAAAATAACAATAATAAATACAAGAAGACAGGAAAAAGAAGATAAGCAACGCGCGTAAGCCGCAAATATTGAAAGGGGTTTGTTCCCCCGTTCCACCTCTGCGCTGGAAAAGGCATAGCAAACGCGAACCCCCTTTCATCAGCAAAAATTTCTCCCCCACTCCGATCAATGACCTTCAACTGCCCTGTCTTCCTGAAAGAAAGGATGAAAAAACCTTCATGATGTATCCGTAACTATTCCCGCAGTAACTATCCCCGCCCGGGGCAAATTCCGAATTCTCACCCACATCTGCGAAGTAGGAAAAATCACGTGAAAATACGGGGGCCATTTCTACGCTACATTTGCAGTAAAACTCATTTTATTTTTAAAAAGGGGGGTCCTATTACTTAAATTATATTTCCATTTTGTCAGTGTGTGTGGGGAGAGAAACGGGGGGGGAGGGGGTCTATACCGACTCAATCTTAATTAAAAAGACGTATTACACAAATAATTTAACAAAATTAGATGAGACAAAGGAAAAAACTTTAAAATCCGGACCTTTTTGTCCAGCCTGCTCAGAAAACTGGACGTTATGTCCTAGCTGTCCAAAAATGTGGACGTTCTGTCCTTGGACCTTTTGGCCGTCGGTCATTGTGTCCGTTGGACCGTTATGTCCGTCGGACGTTTTGTCCCTCGGATATTTTGTTCCGTTGGACGTTTTGGTCATGGATGTTATGTCCGTGGACGTTTTGGATTTGGACGTTTTGTCCGGATCCCGGGGGGGGGGGGGGGATAAATGAATGTTTTTTTTTTTTTTTTGCTGTAAAATTTCAGAAGAAAATGCAATCTTAAAATATTATTTAGGAACAGTCGAACATGTACATCATTAAAAGTACCATTTACCAAACCAAAGACAGCTGAAATACGTTTCAAATATTTTTTTAAACCAATAGAGAAAATGAATAGCCAAAGCGTTATAGAATTACATAACAAGTTTCAATTAAAAAAATAAACATGATAGCTTCCTAGGACACACCACCCGTACAAAAATAAAGGAAATATGTTTCAAATAGAGGAAAAGATTCAAACTCTTGTATAGAAAAGTCACACCAGTAACTCTAATGAGTGTTTAAAAAATGAGTTATAAAAAATTTACGTACAATGAAAGTTATCAAGAGATTCAGGATTCCTGATATTTAAATAAAGTAAAAAAAGTTATCTTATTAGGTATCACTAAAAAATACCACCTGTATTCAAAAACGTTAAACGTTTAACCCTACCTCAATTTAAAATATAAAAGCTTTAAATTATCTTAGTCTGTAAGTTCAAAATGTTAACAGATTGTTTTAAGATTGCATAATTTTGTACTTTATAACAATTAAAAACATTAGAGTGAAAATTGAAAATTTCGTCGTGAAAAACTAAAACAGCTAAAATGCTTTTTTAAAAAGAAAATCTGGAGGAGGATCTCCTACCTTTTTTTCTTTTAATAAATAAAATGATTTAGGGAAGTAGATTAGGAGAGAGGGACGGAGGAATGGCAGAACCTAACCATTTTCTTTTATCTTATGGTAATGAAATGTAATCTAAGTTGCGTTTTTAAAAACTTACTGCAGGAGGGCCCTATGACATCAGCGAAGATCGTCTGAAACGTCTTTTTTTTTATTCAATTTCAGAAAGTTGTCGAGAGAGAGAGCCTCTGAAACCTCGTTTACCACAAATGGCCTACAATGGCACTTTTAAGACCTCAATTTTCAAAAAATTTCGAGCGAAATCACTTCGCATCACCTTCTCCTAACATCACCAATAGTCGTTTAACGTTTAAAAACTATATGTTTAGAACTACAATTCAAAAAAACGCTTGGGGAAACACTCTCATCCTCCTTTCTTAAATCCTGTGGTGTAGCAAAGAGGCCCAGGTTCTTAGGTTCTTACCTCAAGGAGATTATCACATTAATTATTTTTCATTGAATTGCTAAATTGGTTTCATTATAGATTATGCCCGAAAATCTTCCAAAATTAAAAGCCGAAAAAACAAGGTTTTAGGCTCTCTTTGACGTCCAAGAAGGGTTATGCCCTCGGTTCCTCTCCCTGGGCGCTAGGCCCCTCCCCTGGCTACGCCGCTAACCCAAATCTATCAAAGTTGTCCAGAGAATTTTTTTTTAAGACTTAGGTTCCTAAAATTTTTCCGTGGGGCAGCCCCCGAACATCATCGCAGAGATCGCGTAAAAATACATTTTTCGAACATCATTTGCATGAAAATTTACGGGGAGAGTCTATGAAACCCACTCTTTTCCCCCACAACACAAGAAATATGTCATTCCCCTCTCCTTTCCTTAATATCACCAATGGTGATCTATGATTGCTTTTCTGGAACTTTAATTTCACAAAATCGCCTAGGGAATGCCCCTGAGCCCCAGCGAAACGAAACATGACTTACTATCACCTGTTTAAGTCTTCAGTTTCGAAAAATTTCCTGAGCCTGCTCTCCCCCTAACATCGTCAAAGACTGTCTAAAGTTTAATTTTTATCATTTTCAGGAGCAGAAACCTCCGAACACCACTTTTTCTAGCCTAACATTACTAGGATGATATAACTTATTTTGCAAACTATTTCTCTCATACAAAGCAATTCTTCTGATTTGTATACTTAAAATCCCTATTTGTGCGCCATGGAAATGTTCAATCAGAATCAAAGTACTCAAGGATACCAAAACGAATGATTACCATGAGGGTGCCCCCCCTCCCCCTCAAAAAATTATATACAACATAATTAATTCACCATTATATTATAAAACTTTTCGAGTAGAAAATGTTCTTATGTGTTAATATTTTATATGGATAAAATACGTTTTCTTTTTCTTTTTTTCGAATTTCCTCAAAACGTCTCCTCCAAAATTCCTTGCAATTTCTCATTGCCGTTTTCTCTAGCTAATCTGCCACTGTTCACTGGACATCTGTAAATGCCTTATCCTTAGTGCTGGATTTAAAGGGAGGAGGAGACGGGGGTTGCCAAGGGCGGCGACTTCTAGGAGGCGGCAAATTCACACTATTTTTGTTTTTTTCGTTGAAACTCAATTTTAAAAACTTGAAAGATGGATAGGGGCGGCAGTTTCGATATTTGCTCGCCTCGGAAAAAAATGTAGATCCGTCACTCGGCCTACCCTCTCCCCCTAAAGTATCCTTAAATAGCCTAAAACTGTTTTCAAAACTTTAATTTCGAAAAACCCTTGGGGAAGGGACCCGGAGCCCCCTATCCCTTTCCTTCGCGTCAATAAAGATGGCATAAAATCTTTGTTTTTAGAAATTTCTATGGAAAAACTCCCGAAAACTACCTTTTCTAGAAAAAAAAAAAAGCCCCATATTGACTCCAGCGAAAAAGATGAGAATGAATCCACGATCCTCTTGCTCCTTATATAAACCAAGCCTAAAATCATGATTTTAGTATGCCAATTTCGGAAATTTTCCGGAGGACAGCAGTCTATCTTGACTTGAATCGAAATTAATGCACCCCTTAGTATCACTGAAGCAGTATCACTGAAGCACTGAAGCTTGTCGTCTACAATTGCATATTTCATATTTCAGACTGCAATATGAAACCAATTCTGGTCAGAGGCCCTGAATTATATATATATATATATATATAATATATATATATATATATATATATATATATATATAATTGTGTGTACGTATGTATCTATCGGGTCGGCAAAATCTGTTTCAACACCCTCCCAAATGAATGTACCCTAGCGACGGCCCTGAGGAGGAGGGAGCTAGCGACCAAACTGACAAGAAGTCACCTTAGCTCTCGGTGGCCCTAAAAGCATTTGATAGAGTGACACTATTGTTGTCTTGATTTCGACTTTCATGTAGGGGAACATGGGACAAAGTGAAAGGGTGAAATATTTACTCTGCTTTTAGCTCCGTTTGGTATTATTTTAATTATATACTACCATAGGTGGTGTATTCTAGTCAGGAAAAAAACACCGCCGAAGCATTTGGAAATACAGACAATTTTAAAAAATTGATACTCAATTGTAATAGATTGTAAGCCAAAAATAATTTTTCCTATTAAACTAGAAAGCCGCCTGTCATGGTATGACAGGTGAAAATTTGCTTCTATGTACATTTGAATGTAGCGATTGCCTGTTTGGTGGTATTTTGATAGTTTAAGTTAAATTTGGCAGTTTAACCCTAATTCCAGTGGATTAAACACATAGAGTAAAGAAATTTACATAGAGAGACCCTGTCTATGGAAATAAGGATGAAACTGAAGTCGGAATTTTGGGATACAGCGGTTCAATGATGGGCGGGGATGTGATAACATGATTGCTTAGCGATAATAGTTTTCACCAATCTCGCAAAGACTCATAAAATAGCTGGTATATTGGTTTGCATTTTAATTCATATTTTGATGCAATATTAAAAACATGCCTCATAAACTTGCATCAATATTTACGATAAAATTAACAACCAATTCAGTAGTGGAATGTTTTGAATCAAAATGTCTCTCGAGATGTTTAGCAAAAAGTTCAGGATTTTGGGATACAGAGGTGCAACTTCTGGTTTCAATTTTTCAGTATAGCGGGGCCTATCTATGTAATTTCTTTACTCTTTGATTAACCCTTAACTCCAGTAGATAGCTGTTATTGTTGACCATTTTTACGTTTCTTCATTCCCCTCAAATGACAGTCTTACCAGTAAAACAGTTAAGTCACCAGATCGTGTTCAGCCTTGTCACGATAAAGCATTTCCATGCATGTTAAACATTTATCAACTTATCATGTTGTGGTGCGAGTTTTATTGTTGAAACACGCGGGTTACTTTATCATTTGCTTATTGTTTCATAATCCCTTTCATTTATTCATTCAACCTTTTATTTACTGATTCTTTTGACAAAAAATATGTTTTATAACCGAATAGAAAATATTTCATTTTTCACTTTGACCCATGGAAAAAAAGTGAAAATTTTCCTTTTTTTTTAAAGAAACAAATTTACTGCCGAAAATAAAAAATACTATTTCAAAGCTGCAATTTTCAAAACAAATTTCCAATTTGTTCACTTAGAAAAAACTTAGTCATCTTAACCATTTCACTGTGCCCCACATTCCCCTACTTTTCGTTTTAAACAGCCACATTTCAGAAGAACAATTAAATGGCCAGCTCTTATGTACATTAATAAAGATATATAGGGTCATTTCACAGTATTATGTCCAAATGTCGAGTCTGCAACATGACACTTTTTTTGTCAAAACTATTTAATTTACTGTTTGATTAAATTTTTTTCTGAGTTGGTCGTACCAACACGCAATGTCAAAATAAAGCAATGTGCTAGTCAAACTTAAATAGTTATACAAAAATGAAATAGTTATGGCAAAAAAGTGTCATGTTGTGGACTCTAAATTTGGACAAAATACTGTGAAATGGCCCTATAACGAATATGAAGAGGAGGTTTTAAATGATCTCTTGGAAAATCATAAAAAAAAATGGATAGAAGTTAAAAATGAAGGTAATTATCAATGTATTGCCCCCCTCCCCACCTTAAAGTCACTGTCACATTAATAAATTATAACATTTAAACAACTGATAGAAACAAATAACTACTAAGCCACAGAAATTGCTGTGAATAATATTTACACATTAGAAATGATTGAAAATGAAAACAAGAATTTTTGATTTTAACACCCCTTCCAGATTTTTTTTTTCTGGCTGCGCTACTGATTGTATCAGCACAGCATCTGAAGTAACTAAGAGATAAAGATTTTTATTATTTTGAGTTTTTATTGTTTTACATCATAATCGCTTAGGGAAAAAATAATGTTCATTTGTATTTATATTCTGAGAAAGCATGTGCATAGAAACATAAATGAATAACTTTAAACACACAGGAGTCCACATTATTTGTTTCATAAGTGTTACATTTTTGTAATTTTTTCAAACTGTGGAACTTGATAGGCAAGCTTCAGGAAACTAAACTAAGGCCCAAATTTCAAGCACTCTTTTAAGGATAAAAACCGGATGGAAAAATTCAGGAGTAACGTTTATTGTATGTTTCTTTTGAGACTTCTTAAGCAGCATTCAATGCTTCAGTTTTTAAGAAGCAACACTATTATGATCACTAATTGACAAAACAATTTTATTAAACTTAGATTAAAGTATCTTCATAAAAGGCGTTCCATAAGATAAGGGCAAATTCCCCAAAACTATGGTTCAAATAAAAATAAACTACTTCCAAAGAAGGAACACTACTATGACCACTAATTGGATAATTGATGGGTACAACACAATTTTGTAAATCTTCTTGATTAAAGCATCATGTCAGGCTTCATATAAGGTAGTGGTGCTCAACTTACAACCCGAGTGCCGCATCCAGCCCGTGAAACTAATCCGTGTCGCTCATTTCGCTCAGTGCTACAAATCGAAAAGCACGATTAGGGACATCAAAAATTTGGAACCAAATATTCAAACATTGGTTTCTGAAAAGCACATGTTTAGTAAAATAAGCATCAAATAATTGAGAACAATAATTATTGGTTTGTAATTTTCTTTCCTTTTCAATATTTTTCCATGTTAGTTAGAAAAGCGAAATGTTTTTAAAATTTTTATATGTTCTGGCCCTCGAGAATGATTTTAATATGAGGACTGGCCCCTGGGCAGAAAAAGGTTTGGCACCACTGATATAAGGCAGTCCTTGCAACAAGGGTGAACCCCCCGAAACTGTAGTTCAAGAAAACCCCGCAAAGAAAAAGAAGAATTGCCATGTCATGAAGAAAAAACAAGATGGAATTTTGCATTGACACTTTAATTAGAATGGAAATTTTATTCTTAGTTCTATAAGAAGGCTTTCTATTGAAAAAAAAAAGACTGGCTCTTTCCCCTTGTTGCATGATACGCTTCATAACTATGTATATATCAATTGATATCATGGCACCAGAAGTGGATAACCCTTTTTACAATATCATAACTGCAACCTACAAAACAACTGTTTTTTTTTTTAACATAATCACTTACTATAGTACATCTACTTAAATGTATTTTTAAATAATTAAAAAAAATATTAGACAAACTGACTTTTAAAGTCAGACTAAACAACGTAAGTAGAAGCACAAATTTGTAAATTAAATGTTTTGCTGTAATTTACAAATTTGTGCTTCTACTTACGTTGTTTAGTCTGACTTTACTATTCAGCACAAAGGTATTTATTTTTCTTAAACTGACTTTTGCTGTTGAGAGTGTGGTGGAGGGAAAAACAATAATAATAAAACTTGAAAAAATAGCCAAGCACCATTTAAGGATGTTTTATTTCTTTATGAAATGTCTTAGTCATCTAATAATATTTTCACCCTCAACTTTTACGACTTCTATGCTCAATTTGTAAAACACACCTTTATGAAAAAATTAAATACATGAAATAACTCCATCAAAATCATCCTCGTAACAAAGTTAGTTGTTGACCGAAATATTTTAAGTTACTGTCATAGAGGAAGATTATGTAGTCTTGAACAAAAAAAAAGGAGTTTTGAAGGAGTTAAAACCAAAATGAAGGAGTTTGAAGGGCCCTTCAAAAAAATTTCCTAAATGAAGGAGTATTAGAGGAGTTTTGAAGGAGCGTACGAACCCTGGCTATTGAGATATTAGTGATTGTGTTGGAGAAAAGGGGGATGCGGGATCATTCCCGAAAGTTCTTCGAAACTGATATTTGAGAAACGCAATTTTCGTTTGTTTTTGAATACGTTAAATGGGATTAGGGGCCTCACTAAATAGGCTAATTCAGACTATCTTTGGTAGTAATGTTAGGGAATGGATTTCGGGACTCCTCCACCACAAAAATTTCGAAAAAGAAATCAAAAAATGCCATTAAGCATTTTTTGATTACTTTAGGAAGAGCTGTCCTCAGAAAACACATTTTGGATTTTGGAGCCATCATTTTCAGGCAATGTTTGGTTAAGTTAAGGTAGAAGGGGTGAAGAAGATACGTAAATGGGTCCATAAGATCGATGGTTCAACCAGCGAAATTTTTCGAAATTAAGTCCTCAAAACGTAACTTTAGCCTTCTTTAGTCTTGTCAAGGAGGTCATGGCATCCTTTTGGATCTTCGTTTCGGAGCTACACTTAAATTTGCTACCCGGGTCAAGAGCCCGGGGTCTTCCTACCTGATCTGAAACCAGGAAGTTCATTCGTGATTTTAATTTGAATAAATCTCTGTAAAGGAGGAAAATTACAGAATTTTAGTTCGTCATTCATATATGTTTGACTCTCAGGGAATTCGCGAATTTACATTGTCTCTCCACGCATCCACGATTGTTGAATACAGGATTTGTTGTTTGAAATGCTTGCGAGAGTATCTTACCAGTATAGTTTATTTTTATTTATTTATTTTTTAAAATCAAATATGTCTTCATAGCTTTTGTCGGATGTCTTTTCATCCATAAGCTCATTATTTTTGCATTGAAAAAGGCGTTCCCTGTAACGCCGAAACACGTGTCTGCTGTAATTTATAAATTTGTGCTTCTACTTACGTTGTTTGGTCTGACTTTATGTCTTCATTGTTTAAGTCTATAAAAGCTTGGGGGTAAGCATTTAATGGCCACCCTCAGTGCTCCTTTTAGAAGGCACCTTTTAATGCTTCAGGAGAGGGCCATTTCCCTCCTTTTCCCTCCCCTGCATCCATGCCTGATTACCGATTCTGTCACAAATTTTGCAACCAAATGAGGCATGTGGGTAAAGATTAAATATTAATGAACAATAAACCAACACAATGTGCCCTAACATTTTTATTTTTCTTAAACTATGCTATGCTGTCGGGAAATCGGCACTTACTTTGATAATTGAACATTTAAAATTCAGCATATTCATTGGACTTATTATAAGTTATCTTGTGAGAAATTCTTGAGGAATTTTGCTTGATTAAAAGAACTATATGATGCGGCCCCTGTGCGGTGCACACTCTGCACACCTGCTAGGATCGGCCCTGGTTGAGCTATATGCGCGCTTGGAAATATGTGATTTTCATATTTTTGTGCGGAAAACTTCATTTTGGAGTGCGCTGTAGAGCTACCTCCCCGTGGTGCACCCTGAGTGGCTAATGGCTAAAAGATCTACAATTTGGCATGTCTCCACCTCCTCTTCATTGCCACCTAGACAGTTTCGCAAGAGTAGTAATACTCTCCGACTCTAGAGCCGCCCTAATGACTATTATGAGCCATTATTTTGAAGTTCAGACAAGGTGTGGCAGTGACCATTTTTGATTTTTATAATTTTTTTATATGTCAAAGTAGGTCATGAGATGTGAACATTCTGAAATTTTTAGCCTTCCAAAAAATTTTTTTCGCTCGTTAAAAATTCCCAAAGTTTGACGTTTTGCAGCGCTTTTAAGAAAAATTCTAAAAGTCGCGTTTCATTGCGCTTTAGCTCTTTACAGAAACACCACCCCACGGTTATGTTTATATTTATTGGTTGTACTGTATCTAGTGATGATGACTTCATAGTTATTTTGGTTGGGGGTTGTTGCTTTCTTCAGATAAGGGGTCGCAAAGTATGGATTTTATCCGTTTTCGCGCAAGTTGAACCTGCGTTATTTCCCCCAAAAAGCCACCCCCCGAAAAAAATGTAACATATACTGAAAGTTTATAGTATAAGGAGAGTAAATGGCACAAAATTTGTTTGAGGTTTAATTTTTTTTAGGAGAAAAATACCCTGATATTTTTAAAATTATCAAAAATTGTGCTTTTTTGATCGCAATTAACTCAAAACAGCATCACTAGTAAAAAAAACCTTTTATATATTATGGTACCTGGCAATGTGTAAAACATCATGAAAAAGAAAGCAGCATGGGATCTCTTCTTGTTTTCCAGAATTTTTTTTTTTTTTTTTTTGTAGCTCATTTTATGCGTTTTCTCGAACGTAAAACATGTGTCCAGTATGCAGATTAGATCTTCTAAAACTTTAAGGATGTAGTAAGAATGTATATATGTGTGTATAGAGAAAGAAAAAGACTAGTAATACTTTATTTTTCTGGTTTTTACAAATTGATGGTATTTTAATTGCAGGTAATTCAGAAAGCGATAAATCCATATCATATATATATATATATATATATATATATATATATATATATATATATATATATATATATATATATATATATATATATATATAAATATCATGAACAATATCTGCTTCACTTTCCTCTAATTGTCTATTTTCTATGTCATCTTCAAATACCTCTAAAAGGCTGTCAGTTCTTGATAAATCAGTATTATTCGCTTTTTCTTGCTTGGGATATCAGCTAAAAACAGTGTGAATTTGACTTTTTGTCAGATATTCGTTCGGTTGGGATATTTTTATGTCTTCAATCGTCTCTGTTCTCATTGCATGTTCTACTTGGTCGGACGTCTGTTTTCTGCCGGTTTTTTACCATAAAAGAACTTTTCATAAAGAAATTCTATTTGTTTCAATGAAAATTGTGTACTTTTACGAGTTTTGATACGATAAATCTATATATATATATATATATATATATATATATATATATATATATATATATATATATATGATATCGATTTATCGTTTTCTGAATTACCTGCAATTAAAATAGCATCAATTTGTAAAAATCAGAAAAATAAAGTATTACTAGTCTTTTTCTTTCTCTATACACACATATATACATTCTTACTACATCCTTAAAGTTTTAGAAGATCTAATCTGCATACTGGACACACGTTTTACGTACGAGAAAACGCATAAAATGAGCTACAAAAAAAATTATTTTCTGGAAAACAAGAAGAGATCCCATGCTACTTTATTTTTCATGATGTTTTACACATAGCCAGGTACCATAATATATAAAAAGTTTTTTTTCCTAGCGATGCTGTTTTGAGTTAATTGTGATCAAAAAAGCACAATTTTTGATAATTTGAAAAATATCAGGGCATTTTTCTCCTAAAAAAAATTAAACCTCAAACAAATTTTGTGTCATTTACTCTCTCCATAGTATAAACTTTCAGTATATGTTACATTTTTTTCGGGGGGTTGCTTTTTGGGGGAAATAACGCAGGTTCAACTTGCGCGAAAACGGATAAAATCCATACTTTGCGACCCCTTATCTGAAGAAAGCAACAACCCCCAACCAAAATAACTATGAAGTCGTCATCACTAGATACAGTACAACCAATAAATATAAACATAACCGTGGGGTGGTGTTTCTGTAAAGAGCTAAAGCGCACTGAAATGCGACTTTTAGAATTTTTCTAAAAAGCGCTGCAAAACGTCAAACTTTGGGAATTTTTAACGAGCGAAAAAAAATTTTTGGAAAGCTAAAAATTTCAGAATGTTTACTTCTTATGGCCTACTTTGAGATATAAAAAAATTAGGAAAAACAAAAATGGTCACTGCCAAAATTTCCGTTTTTTTCTGAATTTCAAAATAATGGCTCTTATATCTGATAACCACCTCTTGACGCATAACATACTGGATTGTCGTCATCACCTTCAGAATCTAGCTACTCTCAAGAAATCTATCGTCCTCCTGAGGGTTCCTGCCCACTGTGGGGTACCTGGTACTAAGAGATTACAGATTATCTGGCCAAAAAGGGTGCTCTGGTCACACAGAGTATTCCCCGACCAATTCCTTTTTGCGTTATTAAAGAACTTGTTAAAGATGAAGTAAGGGCCCGTGCACAAAACGAACTTAGTACCCGTGTACTTCATAAAAACTGGCGAGATGCTGTTCTGTAATGGCCCAAGATGCATAGCAGTGGCGGAATTCCGCCTGGCCACCGGCCATGACTGCCTTCGAAAACACCTTTTCAGAATCGGAATCGTTCCTTCCCCATCATGTAATCTGCGTGGCTCTGGACAGGACATGCACCAGGCTCACCTACTGCATTGTACCGCGCTTTGCAAGACCACCCTCGCTGAGCGCTATTGGGAGGCTAGAGACAGTATAGATTAATGAACTTTGTTGCAGCATTTTTGTTTTGGTTCTCTGTTCCTCTTTTCTTTCTTTCATTTTTTTTTCTTTTTTCCTGATATTATCATGTTGTAACTGTTCATAATCTGCCACTAGAAATTAAAAAAAAGAAAAAAACATTTTTGCGAACTCGATTTCTGTAAAACGTTTGTTTTTGCGTCCACGATGTTTATTTACTATTTTCAAAGGTCAATGAAATTTTGCATTTAATTTCTTTTAGCTTTGTTACATTATTTTTATAAAAGCAAATGTTTATTTAAACGAGAAGTCACGGGAGGGGGGATGTGGGCAGCGCCCTTATTTATTTATTTATTATTTTATTTTAAATTTTATAAAATTGGGCTATGGTATTTTTGTTGTTGGTTAAATGATCGTCTCAAAAAAAAAAAAAAAAAAAAAAAAAAACCTAGGGACACGACCTGAAATCTCGAGACAAATATCAACAGTAGACTTAATTCTTTCGATTCAAAGCTCCAATTTAATCTTCATCAAAAAACGTGACAAACATTCAAAGTACCCTTATTAAGTCAATTCTTCTTTCTTTAAACACGTGAATCGATCAGCACCAGCATTTTCGAGTCGATCTATAACTTTGAAGTTAGAAAAACGGAGGGGCAGTGCCCCTTTGTTTTTGAAAAGGAGGGGCAGTTGCCCCCACGAGCCGCCTATGATTCCATCCCATCCGTTGTCACATGCGCTCAAAAGTATCGGACGCACAAAAGCTATTTCGTTGCGAAGATCATTCATGAGCTTTTAAATTGAGTCTTACAAATAAAGGAAATACATTCCCTTATATCGCCATTTTTTATATATTTTCTCTCATCCTATTATGGAATGAAAAAAAATACCATTCTAATGTAACGTGGGATTTTCAGAGATCGATATGACATGGATTTATGAGGCATTTCTATGAATCTCCTCGGTAATACATTTTTGAATAAAAATAATGTCAAATGATTGCAGAAAAAATGAAAACAAGCAACTACCAAAGTTCAAACTACAAATAGCGGCAGTAAAAAACGCGAAACAAAAGTTTAAATAAAGATATATCGAAATAAATCTTGTAACAAAAATTGCTTTTATGATAGAACCAGAAGCAAATAAAGCGGTTAATTTTCGTTATACAAAACATAATTTTCCACTATTTAACCAGTATTAAAATAAATTTAGGATCAAAATAAAACGTTTTAAGTGTAGTTTACTTTTGTTTGAATAAGATTTTACTAGGAAATGCGAAATACAACAGAAAAGATCTTTTAACAATTAAAAAAAATTGATTTGTTAAAAAACCATATTCTGTTACAGCATTGTTAAATTACACTTAATCAGTGGCGTAGCAAACTTGGATGTCAACCGGGGTGGTAATCTGGGCTATCACCCCTCACCCCTCCCCATCAACCGAAGGCGAAAAAAAACCTTATTCAATGTTCGATGAAAGAAACGAAGTTCATACAATATTCATAAACAAAACGAAATTGTGTCCCCCCCCCCCGAGAGGGATATCATCCGAAATAAACGTTTCCCTCGTATTGATACCAATGCATTTGAGAAATTATAAAACATATGCGAATTTCTGTTGGTATTTACATTTTTCAGGAACTCTTACATGCGTTTTGGGTGTCTCCGCCCCCCCCCCCGCCCCACTCCATATGAGTACCAGCCGCCTCAAATGCCCTTCTAGTGAGACCAATATGTTTGATAGAAATTTTTTTTTTTTTTTTCATGCTGGAAATAAAATTCAGAATTGAAACATCGAAATTTCTCATATTCATTTTAGTGTCACACTCTAGGGGGTGTCACCCGGCTTAGCCCCGCCCTGCAAAATAATTTTTAATATAAATTGAAATGTTGGGGATTTTTTTTAGAATTGAAGCATTTAAATTTTTCAAAAAAAGTTGAAGATCAATTTCGTGTGCCACCTGGGGCAAACCCATCCGCGCCACCGTAGCAATGCTACTGACTTCATCAAATCACATTTATATATAAAATAATTAAATTTATCAAATAGATAAAGGAGAAAAAAAAACCGTATTTTCATATCAATCAACTAAAAAACCGCAAATTAAGGGAATATGTAATCCCCCCCCCCTGGAACAAAAATAAAACGTATGTATGGCACCAGTTATAAATATGCAGGAATGATTACACCTTCGAACGATATAAAACAAAAGCTGAGAAGGAATTACGCTTTCAATTTTTAACATTTATCATTTAAATTTTGAGCATAAATAAAAAAAATTTAATGTATAAATTTTAAATTTGAAAAAAATTAGATTATTCTTCAGAAAGTGTTCAAACAAAAACGATTTATTTTGGTATGCAACCTAATAGTAAAAAAAAAAAAAAAAAAACCACGAAGTCTGTTGGGGGGGGGGGGGGGGGGGGGGGCGATCGCCCCAATCGCCCCCCCCCTGTGGATCCGCCACTGATTGGGCTAAAATATGGAAAGTGTATTTTCTACTCCTCATTGGGAGTTGAAACGTTACGTAGAACGATGGGCCTTTTCACGAATCCTTCGGAGTAGGGAAGCTTGAAATCTCACCTGTGTCTTTCTGAAAGAAGTTATGTACGAACTGTGTGAGTGAGAAGCAATCTTATATTCAGAAGGAATAGATTTTCGGGAAGAAAGTATGACTTTACGTAGGCGTGGTTTAAAATGCACCAATTAAGGATTTCTTAGATTAAAAAAATAGTTTAAGTTGGCAATAGTCTTCTCAAATAATCTGTTTTGCTTGTTTTCTTGGAATTTTTCATGGAGCCTTAGTGGCACAGTGATTTGTACGCGGCTCTTATAAAAAAGTGCTTGTCAGTTATTTATCATGGAAATCGTTTTAAAAAAGTAAAAATCGAACTGCTTAAAGTTTTTTACAATGGCATCTTGAATCAAATTAAGCTGCAGTTTACCAACGGTGACAAGAAGCACATGTGGGAGGAACTGGCTATGATTTTGAATGCGGATGGTGGTCTACTGAAATCTAAAGAAGAAACAAAAAGTAAGAATTATTCTGTTTTATTTCGTATTCAGTATTCCGTTTAGATAATAGATTAAAGAAATTGAACTTCTTGTTGCCGAATGTTGTTTGCTGAAACGAAAATATTGTGAGTAACGTGCTTTTCCCCCCTCACCCTTTAGTCATTCAGTTTTAATTGTATTAAAATAATCTATATATAATATCAGTTATTGTATTTTTATGTAGCGGAAAATGTTTATGTGTTTTATTTACATATTCAAATGGTTTTTCATTCACTGCCCTATCATTTTGGGGGCAATGGTTCCTCATCACTTTCGGAGGTGCAAAGGTTCTTTGAATGTCATGCTGTATAGAAAATTGAACTTAAAATTATGAATCTTAAAGGCATGTTCAGGTTCTTAAAAGTTTAAATCTATCAACAGTTTTATCGTTTTTAATAGTAATTTGAGTATTGCTAGAAGTCTCTAGCAAGATTCAGATCAAAAAGATCATAATCGAACTTAGTATCCATTTTATTGAAACATTTCCTTTTATCGCTTACAATCTTTTTAATTGGTTATGATGTAGTATTTCCTCTCGTTTTCTGTTAGCTACCGATTTAATGACTGTATACTTTCCCGTTTGCTGAGTGAAGTTTCTGCGAGTTATTTCTTGCAGATTCTAAAACATTGCTGTATCATTAAGCCTGGCGCAATGTTACGTGAAGGTCATAGTGCACATCATAGTATATTGCTGGTGGTATTTCATGTATCTAAACTACCAAAGAATCTTGTTACTAATAGTAATAAGAGTGTAGAGTTTTTATTTTTAATAAATTCTTAGATTTTTAAGTGATATCTTATGACAATCGAATAACGTTTCAAGCTAGAAACAGCTCAATGCTTGCTTTTTTTACTTCTTTTGTTTAAAACATTTTATCAATTGCATAATATAGAATTTGAGGTTTAGTTAAGTCTGAAAATACTTCCGTAGATAGAAGAAATCGCGTAAGTACGATGGTAAAGCTACAAGGTTTTGCAAGTTGGAACTTGTAGGCATTCAAATAATTCAAACGACTCAGCTTGAATTAGTAGTCGCTGCATCGAAACTATTGCCAATCGCAATCAAGCCCCTTAAAAGTTATGTTCAATATTGAACAAATACAAAGCTTTCAGATTAAAGGTTTTTCAAAATGAGTTGAACAATTCCACGAAAAATGGCCCTGGCAAACTGAAGTTTTTTTTCCCATGAAGTGAAAACAAATCTTATGTTTAGACAAAAAGATATCTGTTCTTTTCAATTTCAGCATCGATTTTGATATAAAAACCTTTTTTTTTAATGTCAGATTTCTGCATATTTGACAGCATACAGACAGCAATAAAAAAAATGTACTGTTAAGGAGATAAATTCCAAAGGCATATTTTTCTTAATACATTTTGTTTAACATTATCACAAATAATCTACTATAAAGTATGTGTCGTAAGCTTAACTTATAATGAAACTTTGAAAAAGGTTTTGGGTCCGAGAGAATATTCAGGCCTTTTTGGTCACACATGTAGAGTATAAAGTAGTAAAGCTTTTCTTCAAAGTTAAATTAGAGGATTAAGAGAAAAATATCTCATATTTTAAAATAACTTGATGCATAAGTCCCTTCCTTTACATATTTTATCTTTACCGAAGAGTGTAATGGGGAGGGGGGGGGCTGTTTTAAATGATTCATCTGAAAATATTATGTGCTGGTTGTCAAACCAAAGATAATAGAAAACTATAGGTCTCAGTAATCTAGAAGACGCCAGGTTTTCAAACATTTAAAACAAGAGGGCATGGCATCGGCGACTTTCGAAAAATGAATAACAAAACCTTCACTTGTAATTAAAATTGTTGTTGTCTTTTCGATGGAGGCACTAGTTGCAGTTTGTGCTCGCTCCCTCAATTCTATAAATCGGTTCATGATATTCGTAACAAGTCAAATACATACTCATATAAATTGAATCACTTTTTATTGAAACTAATTTTGATATACATATTTACCAAAGCAATATTATGTTTATTGAAATAGAGCCTTTAAGGATTTCTTACATTTGACAATATTCATTATAGTTGATTCTCATTTTTCCTGCTACAACCGAGAAAATGTTACAATATCTTTGTATTGCTAAACTTTATTGACTTGATTCAACTTAAATATTTTAAAATTTTGCGATCTGGTGAAAACAAATTCTCTATAAATAAATTCAATATTCAAATTTTGTGAGAAACAAGTATGATAACATTACAGAACTTATATATAACTACGTTCTTTCATGTCACATTTACCCTTAACCATTAACTTTGGGTGTCTTACACCCCAGAAGAATTGGACTTTTGTATTCAAACGTTTTGTTGTGTTTACATATATGGCAATACCAATGGCGTCGCTACGCAGGGGCGGGGGGGGGGAGGCGGTCCGCCCCGGGGTGTCAGGCGCCTGTGGGGTGACACCCAAAGTGGAATTGTAAGTTTTGGAAACATATGAAGCTAAAATGCATTTTTAAGGCTACAAATTAAAAAAATTTCCGGGGGTTACACCTCCGGACCCCCTCTTTCCCACCCCACATCATGAACTTAATACTATACTCATTATTAGGTTCATATTATCAATATTTAGCTCTAGTAGTAAATTCCATTTGTACCAAAAAAATTGAAACCCCGTGTTTTAGATACGTTTGAAATAATTAAGGAACCATCAATTTTATACACCCCCTTACTTTAGTGACCTCTCGACGGCCTGCACATTTGGGTCTAGGGCAAGTTTAATAAAAAGTGTTCATACGTTTTATTTGTCTTTTGTACATTAGCCCACTTACAATTTTGTTATAACAAATATAGTTGCTTATGAAAATTGTATGAATTTCATATTTACATACAATATAGATAAAACAATACTTTTTTTGCGTTTGGGGGGGGGGTGGCAAAAAAAATTACCGCCCCGGGTGTCACCCATGCTAAGTACGCTACTGGGTTTACACTTATGGGTCATTCTCCAGAAAACGTAACTTTTGAACGCAAATATTTTTCAATTTCGAAACCTTTCGTTCTTTTTTCTCTATTCTTATATGAAAGTGTTCCTACTAGAAGTAACCATAAACAATGGCCCAGCTAAGTTTCAATTATTTTACTCATAAATAAAACAATGCCTTATTCATGGAAAAAAAAAAGATAAAAACTTTTAATGTTTAAAAATCGAAGCCAATTTAATATCAATTAATTTTGTTAATTGTGAAAACAATCAGCTGTTTTAAAAATTAGTGGGAATATAATATTATTCTCTCTCAGATAAAGTACGGCTTAATTAGTACAATCGACTCCCGCTACAACGCGATCAGACTTACGCGAAATGGCTATAACGCGAGTTTTTCAGGAGCAACAAATTTTATAGCTAAAGCGAATTTCTCGCTCGCAACACGAAAATATTTGGAAAGGACCGTGATGCTAAATTTCGGCCTTATTATTCACTACTAAGCATTGACTTCGTGAATGTATTTTCATCCTTTCAGTATCACTGACTGCGCAAGTTCCCACACACTGCACTATAACCATAGCTTTATTAGCATGTATAATCCACCACTCCTCATATTTTTCATTTATTTATTCTAATTATGAAAGTGTGGCACCTAGGCACGCTGAAAATATTTCAATGAAAAAAAGTAATAAAATTAGTTTTGCTTTACTTTTTAATAAATACCTTAGAACAAAAAATTAGATGATATATCATAAATCACTATCGGAAACGTCACTACGGGAGGGGAAGGAGGGAGCTGTCCACTACAAATTACACATTTCTGGGGAGGGGGAGGTGATTAAGCTCAAAATAGTCAGAGTTTATAAAACAAAATACAAATATTGCAATTCAGATAAATTTCCCCAAATAAATCTTAAATCGCGTAATTTATTGAATTTTAAAGAAAATTGATCTAAAGTTTGAAGATGAAAACAAAAAGCGAAAGTTTGCGACAATTTAAGAGAAGGTAAAGATTCTTGATACACTTGAACAACTAGAAAGTGGGTCGAAGGTAGCACGACAATTAGGTGTGGGGAGTGAATCTTTCATATGTATAATTAAAAGTCAAGAAAAAGGCCATCCGTATAAATCCAGACCTTAATTTTAATATGAAGCTCGTAGAGTAGTGTTTAAACAAAATGCAAACAATATGAAATTGGAACCTGCTCTTGTATAGGGAAGTTTTCGATTTTTCAATTTTATTTTTATGTGATAGAGTAACATGTATGAACATCATAGGTGAAAAAATTTTTGCGATACGATAAGTAGTTTTTTTTAAATTAATTTTTAAAGTTCAAGCCCTTGTGACGTCAAATGGCATAGGAAGTGACGTCATGCGTTTTCCGATAGGAAAGAAACGCTAGCGAACCGGTTCCCATGTGATGGGAGAAACTGAAGAATTTCTTTCGACTTCGAAGAAGAAAAGGCTTATCTCCTCGCATTTAACTCCTCGCGTTCCTCTCATCCTCTCGTAAATATTCGAATATCATCATTGGTATTACTCCCGGAAGATTATTTAGATTGTGCTTTAACAAATCCGACCTCCATAGTGTGTTCAAAAGGATTATTGAATTTCTAAAAAATAAAAATATCAGCGCGCTCAAAATGTCCCCAGCGAAAACAAGGGATCTTCGGCGGAAGGCGGCCCATTCGCGCCCTGTGACGTAGGCTCGTGACGTTTCAGAAGAGCGCACTTTTGCGCGTGGAATTTTAAAAATTCATTAAAAATCAACCACGGTGTTTTAAAATTCGGCGATGGTGAATTTTTTAGTTTTGAGGGTCAATTAACAATATCCAATAGCCAAAATATGAACATTTAATAGGTTGCAACTTCCCTTGAAAGAGGGGTATCACCATAGATGTAAATGTTATAAAAGTAAATGCGAAGCTACTGTGTTTAAAAATGTATTAGAATGACGATCAGATTGCGCAGCATAAATCATCATCTTCAATTTTTAATTTATACATATTACTTATTGTATCTACTGCATCTCTTACAGTGCAATGTTTGAATAATGCAGCTTTTTTAAAAATACATTAAAAATTTAGCTCTTTATGTAAGACACGATAATATAAATTAAAAAATGGTCCAAAACAGTTTAAAAGGTGTTTAAAAATGTCTAAAATGTGTATGTTAATGAAAAAGTTATATACACAACACTTTTCCACATCGCGAAATTTCGACTTACGCGAGGAGTCTTGGAACGCATCCCTCGCGTAAGTCGGGATCCGACTGTAGTTTCAAATGTTTGTTAAAAAATATCATTTAGTAAATTTGAGGATATACTGGCAATTTATAATTTTGGTAGAATGCCTATTATTGATGTATTTCCCTTCCATCAGTTATTTTCACCTCGGAAATAATGACATTGATAAGGTCTGTCACGGAGGTGAGGATCTTTCCATTAATATAGGCCTAATAGATACAGTTTTCATGGATTTTTCTTTCTTCGTTGCTACAATCTGCACATGCTAAGCATATGAAAACATGATTACTTTTTTTTGCATTTATTTACGTCTCTAAAATTCATGTTCACGGAGGTGAGGAGTCGGAATAACCACACTAAGTTTTTAAACAAAATCTATCTTGTTTTTCGACAAAAATCTCACAACTTCAACTATGGTTGAAAATAAACAAGAGGGCTCCCTTGCATCATGGAAAATAAACTGTGATGTCATTACTGTCACGTGTTAATGAGGAATGACATTTTGTGTTTAGGTAGAAAGGTGAGAATTTATTGTGTGACATGACTCCTTGTCCTTCTATAACGAACTAAAACGCAATATTTCAAAATAAAATATTCTTTAACAATTAATATTTGAGACACTTGTGAAAGGAAGAATAAATAAATAAGTATATAATTTTATTTAAAGAAGTTATTAAGCAACACAAGCAGTCACACAAGGTGTGTGATATGCCACGGAGGTGAGAATTCACATGTTGTGAACCAAAAAGACACTAAAATAAAAATTATTATTAAAAAAATGTTGGCAGGTTTAAATAGATATATTTTTGATGAAATTAAAAATCATTGTTAAATGAATTGCTCCTTAAAGTTTTTACTGTGAAAGGCGTGTGACAGAAAAGTTACACTTTTTGGAGAATGACCCGTATATATGTTACGGTAAATGTGATAAATTGGCGATTGCATATAATTACCGGTGATTATACACAATCACCAATAAACTCGGTAAATGTGATCAATTTTTAAATATTTATCACATTTACCGGTTAATTTATACAATCCCCGACTCGTGCTGGGGAATGTAATAAATTTGAATACTTCTGTAGAGTAACGAGGGTTTAATTCCAAAAAAATAATATTTTCAACACTAAAAATTACTTTTACAATTAAAACAAGTTTTGATATCTATCAAAGCAGATAAAAATATTTCAATGAAAAAAAGTAATAAAATTAGTTTTGCTTTACTTTTAATAAATACCTTAGAACAAAAAATTAGATGATATATCATAAATCACTATCGGAAACGTCACTACGGGAGGGGAAGGAGGGAGCTGTCCACTACAAATTACACATTTCTGGGGAGGGGGAGGTGATTAAGCTCAAAATAGTCAGAGTTTATAAAACAAAATACAAATATTGCAATTCAGATAAATTTCCCCAAATAAATCTTAAATCGCGTAATTTATTGAATTTTAAGGAAAATTGATTATAGTATTGTGGGGCAATTTTATAAAATGCGTTCATAATTTTACTTGTCTTTTAATGTAAATTTTCGATTTACCACATACAGTAAAACCTGTAAAGTTGATCACCTGTCTAAGTTGACCGCTTTTTTCAGGCACGGAATTAGCCTTTTCCATATAAATCAATCTCTGTAAGTTGATCACCTGTTTTTAAGTTGACCGCTAAAGTAATTCACCGCAGGTGGTCAATTTACACAGGTTTCACTGTAAATTGAAATTTATTTCTGACAATTGTATAAACTTCATGTTTGCACAAACTTTTTTTCTGGAGTGTTCAGGCGGGGGGTGGGGGTGTACTACAAATTACCGCCCCGGATGACATAATACCATTAAGCCAAGTAAAAGTGTTCAAAGTTAGTTTTTTTTCACTCTACAATTGTCGACTCGTAAGTTAAAATGTAATAAATTCGGATAATTTAGGGACAAAGGGAAAACATTTTGAACTTTTCTGAAAATGCGCAGTTAAGAATTAGAAAAACATCGTAATGGCTGTTAAAACGCACAATATTTCAAACTATAAAATTAGTAAAAAAACCCTCTTTTACTTTATTTTCCATTAGATATTTTATAAAACACTTTTTATATGCGTACAATATATAGGATGTACGAAAAGTCCTTCACACATTTAAAAAATTCATGGAAAACCAACAAATTGTCGTATGAATTTGCGGTTTGCACCATAATACTTTAGTTTCAAGAGTTTTTATGACATCGGAAAAAAAATGAAAAGGGGATAAAAGAAGAAGAAAAAAAACCTTTTAAATCGTTTTTGTAGACATGGGAAAACGCAAAAAGGAATGAAAATTACTAAACGAAGAATTACAAGCATAGCATATACTGACACCCTGGCTGCGAAATGTCTTTTTTCTTCTTTTTTTCCCCCCCTTTTCATTTTTTTTTTCGATGTTATAAAAACTCTTGAACCTGTGAAGCATTATGGCGCAAAGTGCAAATTCATACGGCAATCTGTTGGTTTTCTATGAATTTTTTAAATGTGTCAAGGACTTTTCGGACACCCTGTTTATTGTAAATTATATTGAAAGATATAAACTGCTTTGGTAATATTACTTATGTAAAGGTGTCATGTAAATGTGCTTCATGAACTACGGTACACATTTCTTCAAAATACATGTAAAATCTAACATTCGAGCTGTCGACAGCTGTAGCATTTACGGGATAGATTAGTTTTTCAACATTAACAAAACTCATTACGTCATATCTTTTTAGTCTATTCTATGATACCCTTCGAAATTTTTTACACTTTTTTTTCCAGCTAATTTTGTTTTTACTATAATTCACCTTTACTAACGAATCGTCATAGTTTTCTTTCGTCAAAAAAACCTTTTTTTTTTTTTTTTGAGTTCATAATAGTTACTAAAACTAGAAATTGAAACGCCCATTATTAAAAACTCCGTAAGAGCAAACATTCCGGAAAAAAAAGGTTTTGCCAGCACGACATCAGAAATACAGTAGAACCTCATTTATGTGTACAAATAGATGATACAGGTTGTACGAATTAATAAAGTACTGTTTAAAAAAATAACTGATAAACTGAGCCAAGGTACATAAACTACTGTACGCAGTAAAAATTGTGTTTTGAATTCAAGAGAATGAAACATAAAACTGCAGAGTCAATTTTAAAAATGCATAACAAAAAACAAAATATGGCCTACATAGATTCATTAATTACGCTACATTGAATTTTATTTATATAGTGTATATTTAAATGGCTACCCGGATGAATCAAAATCCAGTTTAATAGGGTTTGAATATGCAAAGGGTTAATGTATTGAATTGAAATTAAAATTCTATTAACATGGTCAATAACTGCGCAGACGCAGACAAGTGCATACGACATAAAGCCCTCGTCTCGCAAAGATAGTATACGTCTTATAAAAAACCAAGTAGATGAGCAAACTGAACAATTTTTGGAAAAGGATCGACTTTTATTACATTCCCCAATAGAAGTCGGGGATTGTATAAATTAACCGGTAAATGTGATAAATATGGCTAAATATTCAATAATTTATCACATTTACCGATTTTAGAGGGGATTGTACAAAATCACCGGAGTTATCACATTTACCGTAACATATACACGTGTCTTACGGTACTGTTTCAGTTGTATTTTTATTAATAAACAATGCAAAAATCATTGGAAATCTTGTTACTTTAATATAATAATGTAACTTTGAGGTGTGCTCAATAAATATAATGTCGGAATTACATTCACACGACGTCTCCAGTTGCGTTACAAAACAGGGCCCTTCCTAGCATGTGTGCACCGCACGCGGGCGGCCAAAGCAAGGGGCGGCCCCAGGCCGCATATATTTCTATTAATAAATAGTTCTATTTCTCAAGAATTTCTCAATACAAAAACGTAAAATAAGTCAAAAAAATATGCTGAATTTTAAATATTTATCAAAGTATATATAATAAGCCCCGATTTCCCGATAGCTTAGCATAGTTGAAGAAAAATAGAATGTTAAGAAAAATAGAATGTACAGCGTGTTGGTCCATTTACTCTGCATTTTCAGGCTTTGAATT
The DNA here is from genome assembly GCF_026930045.1 of Uloborus diversus. Classification (NCBI taxonomy): domain Eukaryota; kingdom Metazoa; phylum Arthropoda; class Arachnida; order Araneae; family Uloboridae; genus Uloborus; species Uloborus diversus. The sequence continues at coordinate 133,689,544 of NC_072740.1, forward strand.
TTGGATCTCTTTAATGAAATAGTCCTTTATTTCCCTATGAACCACTGATCTTTAGAACTCGATCTTAGTTTCATCCCCACCCCTTTTTCTTAACTTGGTCAATCATGTAGCCTTTTTTTTCCCGATTTCAATTTCTAACACTTTATAGTCTCCCCCATGTTTGAAGTCCCTAAAGGTGACTTTTAAATGTGTTTTTAGGGAGCATCACCCAAAACTCTGATCCTTCTAACGTGATCAAAGATTGCATAAAGAATGGAAGGAATGGTTTGAACTTTTATTTGGAAACATTTTTCGGAGGAGGGCCCCAGATTTTGAAAACGATAATGGGAAATGCGCTTAGCACACAGTTCTCTTTAAATAAAGTGAGCTAATGCTCCCGTATGAAATCTGAAATTAAAAAAAAAAAAAAATACTTCAAAAAATTTCTGATGGCGAACATTTAAATAATTTGCCCTAGTATCACTGAATATCTCTTCAAAACTTCGTTTTATAAGGCTTCAATTTCGAAAAAAAATTTGGCAGAGTCCCAAAACCTCCCTACCCAACACATAACATCACCAAAGTTCGTCTGTAATTGCATTTTTGGAACTTCAATTTAAAAAAAAATGGCCCAGGGAGTCTTTATTTTTCGAAAAAATCGATTGTAGGCAGCCCCTAAGTCCCATCCCTTACCTTAACGTCAACAAATATCGCGTATAATCACGTTTTTATGACTTCAGTTTCAAAAAATCTCAGCAGAAGGCCCCCGATCCTTTCCTCCCTGTATCGTTACCAGATACTTTGAAACTGCGTTCTCATGACTGCAATTTCAGATTTTTTTCGGATCAGAACCCCGGACCTCCTTTTATGGGGAAAGCTTCAAGAGTGCTCCGCAAAATTGTTTTCTGGTTTCATCACTGCCAAAAAAAAAAAAAAAAATGTGATTTAAAAGTACGTTACTGGTAAATTTTCGAGGAAATATCCGCTGGACCCTTACTGTCACAAAAGACAGCCTGAATTTGCGTCTTAGACTTAAATTTCGGAAAATTTGGATAGGAGGCGTTCGAATCCCTCTCTCTTCCGTAATGTCAACAAAGATAGCTCAAAATTGCGTGTTTAAAACTTTGGAGAATTTTCGGGAAGTGCCGCAAAACTTCCTAAGATATAAGGTCACCAAAAATAGCTTAAAATTGACTTCAATTTTGAAAGAATTTCAGGAGGGAAACCCAGAATAACGTACCCCTAAAATTTCCAAAAAGTTCCTAAAATTGACTTTCGAGGTCAATTTTGAAAAAATTCTTCGTGGACTCAATGTAAAACTTTTCTTACTGTTTATAAATTCATTCTTTTTCTTTCGTTCTTTTTTTTTAAATATCAAACTTGATTCAATAATTTGAAGAGTATGGATAAGGATGTAAGGATGTTAAATATTAGTCAAATTATGCAAAATTCTCTAGAGGGGTGGCACTTTAGGTTTTTGCACACGGGCGGCCGACACCTTAAAATCGACCCTGGTTTCAAAAATATCACCTCTTTCGTTAATGGTTAAATTGGTTTAAAAATTGCAAACATTATTACATATGAGGCAGTGAGAAGCAAAAGGATGTAAGTGGACATTTTGAAGTTTTGAGTAAAACGCATTTAAAGATCAGATCCTAGGTACGCTTTCATTAATTTTTTTTTCTAAATCAAGCTGTGTACCGGAACCTACCAGGGATACTAGTACTATTGCCCCAAGATAGAGGAGGGGTTCACCTACCATTTGTACTAGTTGCCTCCAAATCTTTAATTTTGCCACTTGCATCCCTTTCCTTCTCCACTGCCTCATATATTGATGTGTAAAAATATAATAAACTGATCGACTCAAATGTGTCATAAACTTCTGTTGAAATGTTTGGTAATGTTTGGCAAAGTGAAATAGTTAAGATAATTTACCTTTTTTTAACTAAACAAACTGTTATTTGCTCTGAATTTTATAGTACATCAAGAAAGATAAAGCTTGGACAAATATTATTTTTCATTTTTGCTAGTGAATTTGCGCCTTCAAAAAAAGAAGTGGACATTTTTCACTTTAAAAATACATGGAGCAAAGTGAAAAATAAAATATTTTTCTAATGAATTATTTTGTATTTGATTATTAAAAATATTTTTCTAATGAAATATTTTGTATTTGATTATTAAAATTATTTTTAGTCAAATAAACGTATAAAAAACAAATTAATGAATAAACAACGAAGCAATAAATGAAAAAATAAATTTATTAATCAATTTACTATAAGAAAAAATAAATCACTGAATAAAATAGTGAATGAATAAAAAAATGAGTGAATGAATGAATAAGCGAATTGATAAATGAAGGCATGTAAACGAATTAATGAATATGTGAGTGATGTAATAAATGAATGAATACGTAAGCGAATTGAACTATTACACGTTGCCCCCATCCTTTGCCCCACGTGCACTTGACAAATAGAATTCAGAACTTAAAATCAAAATATGCCTATTATTAACAAAACAAGAGCTGCACTGGATACCAGAAGATCCAAATAAATATTTGAAATGTTTCTTCAAAAACTTGATCATTTTATAGTAACAAGTATTTTTGATAAATCACAAAATATTACAATATACCTATATTGTAATATATTGTAATATTCTGTCAGCAAAGTTGACTTGTGACAATGATTTGTATAAATATATAATTTGATCTCTAGAACAACTAATTGCTTGACTGGAATCAACTACATGTTTAAGAACGTAGTTAAAATATTGCTAGATACGTGGCGCTGCAAACTGTGGAAATATTGTACCATTTCACTTTACCCCACTATTTTCATTTTATATCACATTTCCCTGCAAAGTTTCGGTAAAATAAGGATTTAAAATGTATAATTTCTAAGTAAAACATTAATCTGCAAAAAGTTTGCTTTTAATATTTTATTATTTCGACGTTGAGAACTATAAGAGTGGGATTTATGTAATACCGGTTAGAAGGAAATACTTTTCTCACAGTTCGGTAGCTAAGCTTATTTTGAATTTTTGTTTGAAGCGTTACAGTTTCTAGCTGAAAATCGACTTGGAAACATATCAACATTTCTAAATACATCCACGTAGAGCAAATTATGCTTGAAAAAATAACATTTAAATCACGTGCTCAGTAACACATGAAATCACTTCTTACTATAACAACATTGTCTACATCGTCTACAGAACACCAACGTAGTATACCCAGTATGAAACATTTAAAATTACAAAACTCAAAGGAAAAAATATCCTTGACATTCTATCAATCATAATTGCTCTTCTTCGTCGCCTTTGAGCTGGAGACAGTCCTGGGAGTTTCGGCTGAAGATTAAAAATTCGCAAGTTGTCCTGGAAAACATTTAAAATTAGCGGACATTTATTTGGTATGAAATACATAATAAAGTAGAGAGCCAGTTATTTCTCAAAAGAACCAGAGTTAATAAATGTTGTTGCAAAGCAAGACAGCCAAAGTTTAAAGAATAATTTAAACAGGCCATTCTCAATCCCAAAATATGTATTTTATTTTGCAGCGCATTTATTTATTCCGGAGTGTCTGAGGAGTTGGAGTTTTAGGGTACCAAAGGATAATATCTCTGGGAGTACCTTTGCTGTACGATTTTTTTTTTTTTTTTTTTTTTGACATACAACTCTTAATAATCCTTAAGACTGGAGGTATAACTTATTGTGTGACATAAACAAGCTTAGAAATGAGCAATTAACTTTCTGCCTTTGTCAGTATTGCTCAATTGTGTACATAAAATAAAGCGTTAAATTAAATTGCATGAAATAGTGTAATTTTGAAGATTATCGGTAGATTGCAGAAGTTTTCTTTTCCTTGTAGCTTCTCTCATAGAATTAAATGTATGTATCTATCTACACAGAACTGAAAATTTTCCAATTTTCGGTGGACATTCGCTTTTATATTTTATAAGGAAGACAAAAATTCAGTTTTTTATAATAATTGTTACCGTTCCGATTAACTTTTATAAATTATCTTTAGCACTTTTAATTGAATATTTATTGTCTTACTTTATTTATACTGTTAAGTAAAAACATACACTGTTTGACGTTGAAAATGCAACACCAAGAAGGCGTGGTTAGAAGTTTATACAAATTTTAGGGTAGGCGCACGTCACAGAGTTATGAAAATGATGTGAAATACGCAACTCTCCAAAGCAGGTGAAGTATGATATAAAAAAAGGAACTTGCAGAATGTTCGTACCGTTATTTCTGCCAGACGAATCATTTCTACCAACGGTAAAACCTATAAGTTACGAAATTTAACGTATAGGTAAAATTTTTGCCGAGGTTGTGCACCTCAGGCACATGTTTCAAACTTTTTTTCTTTTTTGTACAATTTCGGTTTCCTGTAGTTGTGAGCACTTTTTTCTCACAAACCGGAATAGTTGCGTCATAGAAATGTTGTTTTCCTGAATTGTAGAAAATCCAACTTGAAACGTGATGGGGAAAGTGCAGGAACAGAGCCAAAGAGGTTTGGGGGTCAACCTCCTCAGAATCTATGGTTTAACCATATTTTGCAAATCCCCTATTAGGTAGTTTATAAACAGGAAAAGTCTTTTATGATCAACCCTTAATCCAAGAAGGTGAATCCTGGCTGCGCAAGTGGGAAAATATGATGGCAAACGGTGCAATTTATATATATATATATATTTATTTTAAAAAGATTGCTTGAAGCGGGATTTTATGATTTTTTTTTTTTTTAATTTGATACATCTAACGACTTTGAAATTGAGAAGATTTTTCTTGTGGGTTAGGCACTAAATATTACCACGACCTGGGCATCATTTGACTTGATCGGGCCTTGTCTCGCTCCACAGCTTTATAAGGATGTATGAGATTTGCTTCAAAATGTCCCCTCTTTTTCTTCACCCCCTTTTACACAAAATCCTTGGTTTAAAGCCAGTAACTTTTGACTAGTGAAATTGCCATTCCTAGAAAATTAATATGTATACACATTATAAAATGATTCCCTCCCCCCCCCCCCCCCCCGAGAAAATTCTGTCAGCGCTACTGTCGTACAGTATAAAAAACTTCCTTACGTTATTCATTTTCTTTGCAGAACTTTCAGCCTCTTCCAGAACTACATTTACAACAGCATATTCCATTAGAGACAGAAACACAAAAACTGTGCAACTTGACATAAAAATATCGATTGCTTTGATATAAGAAACAGGAGGCAAGGATGCTTGACTTTTGGCATGTTGCGTTGAAAGTGTTAAGAGGCTTGTTACTCCTAGAGTCACCCTCGCTGGAACTGCTTCAGGCTGTAAAGGAATAGCAAAATTATCCTTTTGTGTCTCTATGAACTGAAAATAACATTTGTACTTGGTCAATTGCCATTAGGTTAATCACCTAGACTCTTTAAAACTTATGCTTTTTAAAGTATTTCATTTGAATTTTATGCTAAAAATTTTAAGGACAAATATTCAGTGCTTCTATGGCTATCTTTTTACTTATATATTGATTCAAAAGCATAAAATGATCAGAAAGTATTGTTAGAAGATCTGTTGGGGGGGGGGGGGTATTTTCCCCTAGGGGGTGGAGCCTTAAAAATATCACTGGCGCTTACATCTTAATTTAAATTGTCGAGTAGAGTGAAGAAGCGTCAATGTATATTTAACTGGAAAGTTAGTTATTGAGAAAGTTATAGCTCGAAATTTGCCTTTTACCTCAAGATGGAAAACTTTTGAAAAACGTGCAAATATTGCTATGTATAATTTTTTATAGCATTTTTTTTTTCAAAAACTGATGAATCAGATATTTTTAGCTCAAAAAAAAATCATAAGACTACTTAACTACTTTACTACTTGAACTGATTTGTTCCTTCTGTAACGAAGTTCTGAATGAACATAGAAAATTCAATACAAAAAATTGCACTTACTTTAATCCAAAAAGATACCCATGACATAATTACTATTAGACAAGTAGGAATATAAGTATGGAACAAGTAATAACCCAATCTCCTTTTCAAGGTGAAAATCACTTGTAGACATGTGAAATTTCCTGAAAATTTAAATTGAATTTTACAAATTTAAAGATAATACCAAATAAATTGGTTAAAACCAAAGTAAGTAGGGTCAGTTGGGGTAAAAGAAAGCATGGGGTGAATGAAAAAAAAAAAAACTCTTACTATACTGATGGTAATTCTTTAAACTAAATTGTTGGTCAGTGAAAACGAAGTAATATACAGTAGAGATTCTCAGAATTCCTTAAATTTTCATACCATTGTATAGGCACCATCATTGTTTCGAGACTGACATTGTGGAAAAAGTTGTGTTTTAAAACCTAAGCGATCTTACATTTTCCTCTCTAAAAGGTCTACAAAAGTGAAGTAATTGGTTTCAACTTGTGTTACTTGTATTTTATACAAATACAGCGCATAGTTTAACTTTTCGTGTGAATGTGTTTTAATATTTTCTTCAGCGAGTAGCATGCGACCTGCGATCCACATATTAAGAATTGTCAGTGCTGAACTTCTTAGGCTTTTAAATTGATGGAGTACAGTGCTATATCTACCTACATCTACCTCATGGAAGAGATAAATAGGGTGTTTCCACTTACCCCATATTCTCAAGGATTTAATATATATATATATTAATTTGAATTTTTGGCATCTTGAATTCAAATTATGTTTTTCGCAATCACGATTGTGTGTATGTAGGCGTGTGTGTTTGCGTGTAGGGGGTATGTGTATGTGTGTGTAGGTATGTGTGTTTGTGTCTGTGTGCTGGCATAAGTGTGTGGGTAGTTGTGTGTATGAATGTGTGTGTGGGGGGTATGTGTAGGGTATATGTGTTTGTGTCGGTGTGCAGGCATGGATGTGTGGGTAGTTGTGTGTGTGTGTGCATGTTTTTGTGTGTGTAGGTGTCTGTATGTATGCGTGTGTGTATTTGTTTGTGTGTGTATGTGTGCGTGTGTGTGTGTAGTTCTGTATGTGTGCGTGTGTGTATGTGTCGTGAGGAGCCGGTCGACGGTGATGGTGCGGAGGGTGGCGGTGGGAAAATAAAATGATAGCACGCCAAAAACAGTCAAGTGAGAACAATAAGCAATCGTGATTGCTCAAGAAAAACGTGATTTCATTCGCTGAAAACCAGTCACAAAGTCAAATTGTTCAAACCCAGGTCCGTTTACTATTAGAGAGTGCAGTCTTTGGACACCAATGCATAAAATTATATGTCTCAGTTTATCCAAAAATAAGGGAAGGATCTAAAGTTGTAACACTGAAATTGTTTCCCTTTTCCCCAACTGACCAAGTTGTAGTAAATGTTTTGGAACTAAAAAACGGCAGTAGGTTTTGTAATAGTTTTGCATACCTGTTGAATAAACTTGAGTGCAATCTCCAATGTCTGTCTTCTCTAAATCAAGTTGTGGAAGCTCAATATTGTCATCAACAGCTAGAGGCATTTTTTCGTCCCAGTCAAAGACAAGATCATCCGTCGTATAGGATACTGGAGGACAGGGAAAAAAAGTTGATTTTTTTAGTTCACCAAAAGGCATCGATATTCTTCGAGATAAAGTGAAATTGATAGAACAATAAAATTTAATAAACAATATCGTGATTTAACGAAAGATTCGACGTAAAAAGGTAAAAGAAACATTTCTTACATGCACTTGCTCTGTTTTATTTTCATAGATGTATGCAAGCTAAACAATTCATTTTACGCACAAGTTACCTGATTAGGAACTTCATAAAGAGTTGGGCATTTAAGAAAGTTAATTCCATGTGTGGGACTCACACTACAAATTGATAATTTTAAGATACCAATCTCCTTTATCTCAAACTTATTAAAGTATTATCTCCTAAAAAAATTTCACTCAAAAATCGACCTTAATTTCCATTTTACTCACCCCCGAATGAATATTGAGTTTTTTTCCCACTCGACCACACGTGGATAAGTGCCTAAATTATCGGTGTCGGAAGTTAAGTCATGGGTTAAAATAGTTATTTTTATTCTTAAAAAAATATTAATGTACAGTAAACTCTTGATTATCCGCAGGCTGCTTATCCGCGGCCTTTCACACTTTCAAAAAAAAAAATCAGCGATGATTAACTGAATGTGGGATAAATGCATACACTTCAACTTAACAAGTGCAAAACCTGTATTTAGACATTTCTATTTCATTCCTTCCCCTCTCTTCCAATGACATCAACCCTTCCAGGATCATAGAAATCTGACTACTTGAAATCTGATTTTTAAATCTGCACGCTTTAGTAATCCGCTTTCCGTATAATGAGCAATCCCTTTAAAACTGTTGTATAAAATTTTTACGCACACTACTGTTTTTAGCTATAGCTTAAATATATGCGAGTGTTGTTGATATTTTTTGCTATTGCATACACTGGCATCGTTTTCACCTTGTTTGCGGATTATCCGCGAATTTGCTTATCCGCGTTCACCATTCCACCATTTTCGTGGATAATCGGAAGTGTACTGTAGTTGACGTACGATGACCCCTGTCATCCGAGCAAAATCGTGCACTACGATTAAACTTGGCTATAACGTAAATGCACAACAACGTACACGTTATTTATTCATTTTTTAAAATATTTGGAATAACTTTTACAAGTTATGCTTCAATAAAACTACAATCACTTATTCATTTCCAGTTTAGTACCCCACAATATTCGGACATCATGACGTGATTCGATATGCCTGGTATGTGCAAAGCATGTCGATTCACAATTTTTTCCTCCCTCTTTCGTTATTAACTTATGCAAAAATAGGCAAAAAAAAAAAAAAAAAAAAATTCTGAACAGAAAAAAAATGTCATTATTTTTTATAATAAAAACAAAGTAGCTGTAGTGAACACTTACAACTTTCCATCTGCAAAGAGCATGTCTGAGTGTCATGAGGATAGCTTGCAAAATTCATAGCACATGATAGCGTAAGAGTGAGCCTAAGCATAAAATATTGAATTATTAATTTATAAAAAGACATTGTTTTTAAGTTTCATTAATTTTTTATTGAACACATAGTTAAATTTTTATGAGGAAAAATATATTAAAATACACTACACTATTTCCATTAAAGAAGAGGGACTTCAATATTTTAACATTAAAAAAACTTGTACCTAAAGAGTTGCATTTTATTTTAACTTTTTTTGTTATTAATTGTCCAAAATGCCCCACACATTGTTTCATTGGAAGAGTTTATAAAAGTTATGCTACAAAGTTAAAACTGTCATTTAAGTTCTTTTTGATTGTTTTGAACAGTTACTGTAAACGAATGAAATGTTTAAATTCAATACATCTGTATGTCTTCTTTTTTTATGCGGGGTCTCTTTTACTATAGTTATCTTGTTGAAAAATACAGAGGGAGTGGCAAAAAAAAAAAAAAAAAAAACCCCTGACAAGCAATTTTTTATTCAACTATATTTAAAATCAATAAATTAACACAACTCAACCAATAGTAATATGAGTAGACTTTTAGTAATAAATTTGTTTTGAAAACTGACCGCTGTTTGCAGTTATACCGAAGCGCAACCGCTTATTTAAAGTTTCAGCTATTGGCCACAAGTTTTTTACCTTTCATCTATCCTATTCCCACCAGAGCAATTGGTTTAGAGAGTCCAAACTTTTGTGTTATTTAGGGCAGACCTTAGACTCTAAAATAGGCCAATACTGTAATCCAAGGGATTGAGGTCTAGCGAGTAGGGTGGCTACTCTACAGATGTCCATATAAGGAAAAATTACCTTCCACCACTCTTGTTATTTTGGCAAAATGATCTGGGGTGCGGGGAATTTATAAAAGGAACTTTCAGTCTACATTGCCAAAGGGCTTATTGGCTCGCAGAAGTACAACAGCTTCTAAAATGCCCCGCTGGTACATTTTTGATTCATTTTAACGCCCTCGTCCACAAAAAAAAAGAGATTTTTTACCGCATGTGCAAATTCATTCCGTCACACACCTAGACCAACTTTGGATTTTGGCTATGTTCAACAATTGCCAAGGAACATGGATTGTCTACAGACCAAATCCTAGAGCTGGTTGAATGGTAAAGAGTTGCTCATCAGTGAAAGGAATCTCTCCCGGCGGTGACTTGCGGCCCATCTCAAATGGTTTCTGGCATTTTTGGAGCAGCACGAGTTTGTTTCCTTCAAAAAAAGCCTAATCTTTTTAGAAGTTGTAAAGCATATATCTGAACTCTGTTGTTGCTCTTAGCCGCACTGATCGGTCACATATTCCCGTTCCACCAACGATCTCTCTCATGGGAACCCGAGGATTTCATTGAACTCTCTTTTCGTTGTCCTAACGATTAACAGAAGTGTTCACTGTTCGTCTTTGTACTTCTCCTGGACGTCGACTATCATTTCTATGCTCCTTGAAACGACATTCATTTTTTTCTCCAGCTCCTTTTCTTGCGAGTTTTTTTTATTTTTTATTTATAAAAGAAGTTTTTTAATTACATGATCAATTTTTTTAAAAAAATTTAAAAAAAAATCCTTTTTTTTTTCCAAATCAGTCGAAAGGCCGCCTTCTGTGCCCCTGGCGAGAGCCACTCCTGCCAACCCATTGGTACGCTACCGCCATTCACATCATAACAACACATTCGCACAAAGAAGGACAAGGACAGGGCGGTCATTCCACGCTCGTCAGCTTGCGAGATCGAGATTCTCACTCACGTAATCGGTTGTGACGTAGAAATGTCGCAAAGTAGGATTCTAATCTACTCGAACCTAGCCGCAAGCTACGTTCGAGTAGATTAAAATGCTACTTTGCAACATTTCTACGTCACAACCGGTCACGTGAGCGAGAATCTCGATCTCGAAAGCTGACGAGCTTGGAATGACCGCCCAGGAGAGCGAAAGTACGTCCATGCCCGAGCCGGGATTCAAACCCGGACCTTCCTGTCGCAGTCAGACTTCACTGACCACTAGACAAGTCAGGCGGCTGCTGCTACATTAAGATCACATTTCGGATTAAAATATTGTAAAATTAAAAAATTATATTCAAAAAATTAAATTTTTAGCCCTATCCTTTTTCTTAGGGGGAGGGAGGATCCTAATCTTCCTGTATGTAAATATCGATGTATTGTACTTGATTTTGCCTTAGAAAGGTATTAACTAATCAAAAGGTGTCAAGTTATTTAAAATGGACATTAAAATTTGTTTAACTTGGATGAAAGTTTCTCCTACTGCCTTATAAAGGGTTACGGTCTTTTCCTGCTGTCGTTTTGTGGATTGCGAATGACGTTCCTCGTATGGATGCAAACTTGGCCTAAATCATCATCAGATGATGCAAGACCAATTCTGTTAGTACACTGAATATCTAATGGTCATACAATAAGTTAACATAACACATAATTTTACATGAACAATCCTTAAACTTACAGCTTTTGCAATTTTTAGCAATTTTTATTATATAACAGTAAATAACTTACTTGACCATGTAAAGTATGTCTTTGTTTTGATATAGCCAAACATAGTGGTTGGGAATAGTCATTGTCTGGAATGTCACGGCCTTGGCATTTTTAAAGTAAGAATCCGGTCTCCACATATTTTGCAACCACTGTACTTCTAACAGGCGGTATTCTGAAGTCATGTTCTCAGGTAAACGTAAACGATGATCTTTCCACGTTTGAGCGAAAAAAATGTCAGCAGCATAAGTCTAAAATGTAACATTTAAAACTTGAGTAGAAAACTAAATTAGGAAGACACGTCTAATATATTTATAGAAGTTTTGGATGATTTTTTGGATGGTTAAAATTACACATTACCTTGCCATTTTGACGACACATTTTTCTTTCGAACGCGATTGTAGATTTGGGATCAATGAGAAAATACACATACATTAAGCTTCTGGTTATCCGGCTGATTCATATTCAAATTTGCGTGGAAAATCGGAAAACGCAGATAATCAAGCAATGGCCCCTCATTGTGCACCGATGAATAGAGTTGTTGACAACCACGTTAGTTTGTGCTATTGGGAGATTAATTTCATTTTCTATGCGTCTAGTAGCTAATTCCAAGCACTTCCAAGCTTTCCCCTCAAAGCTAGTATACAAGCTAGCTTAGATACTGACTACCAAGCTATAATGACCAAGCGTCTAGTAGCTAATTCCAAGCACTTCCAAGCTTTCCCCTCAAAGCTAGTATACAAGCTAGCTTAGATACTGACTACCAAGCTATAATGTCTATGTTGCTTTAAATTACAAAAGCTTCAGAACCGAATTAACGTTAAGCAATGAGTCGTGAATGTTCACATGTTAAAAAGCGGTAGCAACGTAAAAACCAGTTCTAAATGATACTGTTGGGAGCTTAAAATTAAAATATAAAAAGATGAAGAAAAGATATAATTTTGTACTTTAGATAAAATGATGAATAAATATAAAATACTAACAAGCAGACAAAATTATAATGTAAGTTTTCCAAATAGCATTAAAAAAAAATTTATGCATACAAAAAAAAAAAAAAAAAAGACATATCTTACCATTGATCCTTCATTGATGGAATCAAGGCCCATTACAGTGACATGAAAAAATACTTTTGTTGGCTTCCCTAAAATTTAGAAAAATGCATTTCAGATAAAAAAAATGTACAAGGATGGAAAAAAAAACTTTTAAATGTAGACTTATTTCAATATTAGTACATATTTTAATTATAAAATATTAATCTATTAGGGGGCTTCGCACCCTGCTCGTTTCGCTCACTAACCTCCGATTGCCACCTGCCGTTGCTCAATGCTACGTGCGACAAGTGACAATTTTTGGGTACTTTTTAGCCTCTGGCAACCCTGCTTAGATACCGGAAAAAGGTAGGCAACCTTACTTTAGCGTTTTATTTGCAGCTTTTACTCTTCATTTATGACAACAATTTCCGGAAACTCGATGAGGTGTAAATTATATCCCTCTTTGAAAACCTTTTATCCCCTGACAACCCTGATTAGGGACCCGAAAAAGGTAGGCAACCTTACTTTAGCGTTTTATTCCCATCTTTCACATTTTTTCGGAAACTCGAATATTGCAAATCCTCATTTTTAGGCCCCTTTCAACCCCTGGCAACCCTGATTAGTTCACGTGAAAAGAGGTAGAAATTATTTCTTTCGCGTTTTATTTACAACTTTTACTCTTCATATATGGTAACAATTTCTGGAAACTCGATGAGGGCAGTCCAAGCCTAGTGGGATCTCGCCCTATAAAGTGGGATCCGCTTAACATGCAGATATTCAAATTCTGAGGCCTTGAAAAACTTGAAATTTTAAGTTAAAACTGATTTTTCTACAACAAAGTGTTTCATATTCAGCGAAAAGATCTTGCAATTTAGGGATAGTTTAAAGTAGGTACTTTTCAATTACCGAGGTCCTTCCTAATGCCATATGAATTGAATTTTATAGAACTGTATAAATAGAAGGAAAGTGTTTAAAATAATTGAATGTAGGAATTAAATTTAGATAATATATTATACTTACCGTCTTTTTTAGGTGGCTTCATTTTGTCATAGCTTTTGGAGTTTTCTGGGAGAATATCACTGAAAGTTAGGCCACCTTGACTTCCGCAAGAAATTCTAAAACATATAGCTCAAGTTTATAACTATTATTTATTTCAAATCGACCAAAAATGATGTATCTAAGATTTAATTTAAAAAGTAGTGACATAAGTTTCTTTTAAAGCTTTTTTTTTTCATTGTTTATTCTGTTTCATTATTATTTCAGTTACTGAATTTAAATTATAAGTTCACCAAAATGAGACATACTTTTTTATTACATTTTTTTTCCTACCATGTTTTTCATTAAAATTTGCTTGTTGATACAAACTCACTTCCTCCCGGCTTCTCAGAAAAAAAAAGAAAAGACTGACAGACTTGCATTTATTCATCATTTAAACATTTAAACACAGACTAATAAAATTATAAGCATGGTTCCCTTTAGAGGAAAAAAAAAGGGTGATAAAACCTCCCCCACTATTAAACTTAGAGTGAAATTAAAAAAAAAATCTTTTTTCCCGCAAAAAAATACAAAGCACTACTTCCGTTGTTTTCATTCGGGAAATTTATTACAAGGTGCATAATCTCTGTTACTTTACGGCTGTCACACAATTTCAATAGATGAAAAGTATCGAACTTATAACAATTTATGTAATAAACGCAGAAATAACTCTTCAATGAAAATTTTATTGAAGTTAATCAGCCCCTAAATTGAGAGCACACTTTTTTTTTTGTGCAAAGTTTGTATTAGTTTATTTGGAGCTTATTAACTGTCATTAATCCTTTAAGTAAAGAATAATGCAAGTTTTAATCTTCTGCGTTTTTGCAATTAATTCCTCTTTGATCGGCCATTTCTGTTTGAAATTGTAAAATCAAAATGTTCTTTTGACACACCATTTAGAAACTCCTTTTTTTTAACTGTAAGAAGTTTAAGAGAAATATTTTTGAAAGAGAGAAATATGGTAAATAAATCCAAAAATGGAAATGACTTATGTACGTCAATGGTACGTTTTTACATTCGCAGTTTGTGTTAAAACAGTATATTTAAATGAGCTGAAATTTTCAAGCTCTCACTTTTTCAAAATTCTTCATTTTTCGTATCTTTCAGATATTCTTGCTTTTGCTGCACTAATTAATCGCTTTCAACTGTTGTTAATATATATGATCTACATTACTGTAGGATAAGTCAGAGTAAAAGAAAAGTATGGAGAAATATGGTCTACAGGTGAAGGTTCAATTTTGGCAAAATAGAAGATTTGAAAATCGCCGTTCTAGCTCTTTTAGCTCTGTTTGAATGTTTTTTTTCTTTCATTTATATATATATATATATATATATATATATATATATATATATATATATATATATATATATATATATATATATATATATATATATATATATATAATATGTACAAAATATTTGTGATTTAATTTAATAAAATCCCACATTGTTTTTTTTTTTTTTTTGAGTGAGATTTCTTTTAAGTGTGTGCGATTCTCGTTGTCTGCTCTATCGGAACCCTGGTTATAAGTTTTGGCGATTAAAATAAAAACTGAATTTCTGATACCACAAAAGCGGGCTACTTTGACCCAAACTGAGAAAAGATACTGCGCTCTCTGCCAACCTTCAGCAAACAATTTTGAAATTAATTTTGACAGCATTCGTTAGAAAGCAGCTATAAGCACTCAACAATGTACCAAGCAATTCGATAGCTCTCCACAAGGAGTAACATTAATTGCTTTTTGTTCCTTGGGTTAACGTGTGTCTTTATAGCCTTTCAAAACTTTTACATCTGGAAGAAGTTCTACATCTGCTAAGAGTATAAATACCTATTGATGAACATTAATACTTTATGTTGTAGTATAATTGTTTTTCTCATTTCCGTTAAGGTTTTTATTTAAAAATCTCACGATAACAAGACGTCTCCTAACTTAATTATGACGACCTACTTTTGCACAGCATAAAACGTGAAAAAATCCATCAGAGTGATTTGGAAAAGAAAAGCTAAAAGCTAAACAAGAAAAGCTTGGGAACTCTCATCAACGGATAGTAATTACATCTCAATTGATCAGGCCACAGGGACATATTAGGGAATATGTAAAGGAACTGAAAATTGTAGGAGGTCCAGAAATAGGAAACGTTGCATCTACTTCTTACAAATTATGAGAAATGCAATGGAAAGTTTAGGGAAATTTGTTGCTGTTGAATGAAATGGCCTCAAGTTTCCAGGGACAAGTGAAAGAAGGAGCTGTTGTTGAATGCATGGAATTCACCAGCAAGTTCTGGAAGCGGCCAACAATTAAGGATCCTTTGTTTTACAAGTGGTCTTTTGTTAATAAAACTATTCAACCTTCAAAAACGAATGAAAATATGACTGTTCTCCGTCGGCAATTCGAGAGACAATAGCAAGGCCCACACTTACACACACATTTTTACAACAATTTAACTTTTCCTAGAGCAAATATGTGTGACTCAAACTTCATAGAAAATGTATTTTCCTCCAAATAAATTGATTTTCGTATGAACGCAAGTCCTTACTGGGCTCTAGTTAGTTATAAAATTGTGTTAAATAGCGAAAACCACCTTGAACCAAAGTAACCCAAACGCTGGGGTAACAATAGCCAAAATAAAATTTAAAAAAAAACAGTTGAAAAGGGTAATAACATTTCGGAAGAAAAGGATATCTATTCAAAAAGCAAATAAGAATTTCCTAGTTGTGTAAAAAAAGTTTCATAGCTTACAAATAGTAACAAAATTACTGAAAAAAAAAAACGAAAATAGTTCAAAAACGTGGACCAGTAACCAGTTTTTTACTGGCAGTCAACATTTTCGAGTATACATATATAGTCAAATAATACACTCATAAACAAAATAAAGATACATAGCTATGTACTCACCCATAAGTAACTGAAAGTAGAATGTGAATTCCCAACCAGATTGGGATTAAGGAAGCACTTTGAGGACGGATAGTCGACATGAAGGATTGACTTTGGAGATGTCACGTGTCTTGATTTCGAGATGTGGTGACTTTTATAACTAAATACTTTTGCATCATTTTAGAAACTAACGTTCAGTTGAGCTTTTTCTCGAAACAGTTGGAGATGCGATCCATGGACTGGAAAATTCAAGAATAATGTGTGAAAAATGTATAATCAAAGTTGCAAGCAAAAAGTTGCAAATGCTTTGAGTCTTTCAAAGCATTTGCAAATTTTAAAAGAATGTTTTGCAAATTTCACCAAACAAAAGATTATAAAGTCAGAATATCTACAGGAAATTCTATAAATTTTAAAATGAGGTAGATCAGTTGGGCGGGTGTGCACCGAACCTAAATTTTTGAGAGGGGTAAATTCTCAATTTACCGAATGAAACTCTGAATTAGACCAAATGATGGGGAAAAAATGCAAACCTCATTTGATGAGGACAGAAAATAGACATCATTGAAAGAAGATAAAACGTAATTGCAATACTCTCATCAAATTCTCCAAACTGTCACTTGACATCTGCCGAATAAGAGCATTTCTGGAAGGTAGTAGGGCAATTCCACGAAAAAGTGTGACATGAGGTTTGAAATTTAAAAATTGTTTTATTGCTACAAGTAATGTATCAAATTAAAGTTAATAACATGAGGTTTATCAAATCATAAAAAAAATTTTCATAAAATTTATCTTTTTATTGTTTTTTTTGAGCGTAAATTTAACTTAATATTACAAACTTGTATTTAGGAAAAACAGTATTTTCATTCGCCCAGGATTTCTATTTTAAGCAGGAGCATATTTATTGTATGTGTGTACATTACTATTTGTGACATTTGTCTATCCTGTGGAACACTTAATTTTTCATAACAAAGTAGTTAACAGGATTTTTAGTATAAATCAAGTTATAAGGTCTCGCTGTCACACCCGTCACAAAACAGATGCTTAAATTACCACAGCAAATACATTCTTCCGTGGAAAACATGAATCTTTCCAAAGTTCTGATGTTTGCAGTTCTGAATAGGAGTACAATGTTTAAATTTGATCAAATTTTTATTCTCTGGAAAATTTTGGTGTGACTGGTTTGACAACCGTTTGTGATGGGTTTGACATTGGGAGAGGTGTGACAGCATTTAAAATAGCTTTTAAAAACTTTCCAAATGACAAAAAAGAATAAACCATTTTATTTATTGACAAATTAGCATTGTAGTTGAATAAAATATATGAAAATCTTATAACATGACATATTCGAATAATTTGTGTTTCAGTAACATTTTTGGTTATTAAGCGAGTTACTTTTATTTAATTCTTGAAACATTTCAAAGGAGTAAAATAGCTTAAAAGGAAGTAAATAATCACCTGCACATTTCTGTAACTACTAGTTTTGTGAAAATGCCTCAGTCAAATTATTTTAACGAGATAAAAAAAAAAGTAATATCGGAGGCACTAAAAATATACAACAAGTAAACTTTGCCCAAAATTATGGCACAGGTTCTCAGGATGCAATTTAAAGTCTCATTAACCTATTATCTCATTTACAAAGTGTGCATGGTTAAAAAATAATACAATTTGTGCCCTTATGGCAGTAAGTTGCATTATGACAAATATGCTGCATGGGACATTTTAAAATGCTAGCATAACTGATCTGAAAACAGAATTTTCTTAACTATGAAAAGGGGAAAATGTTCTGATTGCTGCAGAGCTTAATCAAAAATGATGTATAACAATCAAGCTAGTGTTTTTTTTTTCCAAGGACAGGGGATTTTCAACTGAAATGAGATTAGAAATTTTTCAGCATTTTGTGTAGAATGCGACAGTACTCATATTTGGGCTGGGGGGGGGGGGCTAAATGCAATCAACATTGTCAAATTGAGCTAAGTCAAATCAAACTGTTTTTCGTTTATTTGATTGTGCAGTGAAGATGGGAAGGATTGAACTGTATATACGTTGAAGCAAATACTGTGGTCCCTGAGTGAAATTCGTCTGCAAGTTAGAATTAATGAAGAAATGAAGTTCCGAGAAGGGACATTTGGGAAAGCAGCTCTGAAAATGTTTAAGCTGGACTGACTGCAGAGTTTACATTGTAAAATATAGCTATCACTGCAACTCAAATGGCATATCTTTCTCCCAGTCACGTAATACTAACACCTGATATAGCTTTTTTTTTTTTTTTCTTTTCACTAACCATCCAAGGCAATGTAGTACAAAACACTACATTATTATTACATTGTACATTGCTGTTTTACATATTAACTTTAAAAAAGAAAAATTAGTAAAGATCTGCAAGCCACTGGATGATCCTCTTGGTTTTTTCCCATTAAAAAGAATATTTAAAAAAAGAAATTGTTTGTAATTACCAAAACTAACTACACTCGACCTAATTTTGTTAGCAGCCATTAAATGAGTGCTAAACTGAACGTACACCAGTACAAGCTTTCTTTCTTATGAAATGTAAATTTTTATTCACTATTGCCAAGGTTGTTATCTGTACTGATCACTATTTTTTTTAGAAATTGCTCATCCAAGTAGCAGATTAGCACAATGTCACACCCATCACAACACGAAAACAAATTTTTTAGTAGTAAAATTTAAATTCATCATAAATATCATGTATTAATTTTCATTTGAATGTCTTTTAATAGAAAAAATGCTATAGTCAAGAAACTTTAAAATATTCACAGGAATTTCTAGGAATATGAGTGCAATTGAAAACTCATGTCTCTCAAACGTCACACCCGTCACAAGATTTTAAAAATTCTTTAAGAAAATTGAAAAGTCTTGTAATTTTGTTTCAACTCAATTATTCAAGCAAATACATAGTTAAACATGATTAAAATACTTTGTTAGAATTTGTTAACTGATTTACTGCACAAAATATTTGTTTAATCAGTAAAAATAGTGTCTGAATGTCATACCCGTCACAATGGAATTGCCCAGCAGTGACCTCCCATCGGGGCAATGCTTGTTAGGTACCCAATTCTGCGAATTTAGGATTAATTTCCCCCCTTTTTTTCGGAAATACTGCATTTTAAATCAGGTAAGTGCAGTACGTGTGAATGACTTTGAAGAGTCTTGAACAGTCACCATTGTGTGTAGTGAGCAATATTCCTTTTAACTTCTAGGTAAGAAGATAATTTAATCCACATAAGCTTAAATTTTTAGAACTTTGAGTTGTGATAAGTTTTTTGAAAGCTGATTTGTATCTTTATCTTTTCAATTGGCATTTAATTCAATTCTAGTAAATTTGTCAAATATTTTTACGTTGTGCAATGGTGACCATATGCATGCTCACAATATGACTCGACGATGCAAAAAAAAATTATGCAAAGAAGATAAAATAATGGACATGCGATCGCGTAAAAAAATGCCATCTAAATGTGCATGAAAATTATCTGGAAATTACTAAAGAAGACTTCATTGTACATTTCATCTGCACTTTCTGCTTGGAATCCGATCAAAAAAGTACATTTGAAAAAATGTTTAATTCCAGTTTTTCTTTGCAATAAATATTTACTTTTAATCTAAAAGTATCCTCTAGATATGAAAATAGTTTTCCAATCCCCAATCACATACACTTTAATCGTGATTGCTTTTTACGAGTTCGCTTTGGGAGCAAAGTTCAACAGGTGGTCCACAAAAGCACAAAATTTTATTTCAAGAATAATTAAATTTTATTTCACAAAGGCAAGTATGCCTAATTGAAATTTAACAACAAAAACGCACACATCTGACGAGAAAATTATGAAAAATGGAAAAATGCTTAAAATTTAACCACGGCCACCTTTGTCTCACATTAGTTTACTTTTTTTTAAAAAGTGAAGGAATTTTTATTTTTTATAAATGAACGAATGATTTGTCAGCGTGATGAAGAAAAGTACAAATAACATGCAGTAAAAAGTATATTTATTATTTATTTATTCATTTATTTTTTATGTAAGGGGGGAAAAATATGAAATGCTTAGGTAATTCAAAAGAGTTTCTTGGAATTTATTAAGTAAAATGGTAAGAATTTTTCAAAAAATTAATTCATTTATTTTGTTTTTAGGGTTAGAAATTATCATTGCATTTCAAGTTCAAATTTTACTGACATCAATATATTTTTAAAAGAGTAAAAAGCGCGTTGTTGAAACTGTTAAAACCACAGCTAAAACGAATTCAGTACATCCTGTATTTTTTTGAAATTCCATTCCAGAGAAAGAAATGGGAAAGGAAATAGAAAAGTGAAAAGAAAATGAAGACTATGAGAAGAAAAAAATAAATCTCCCTAAAAGTGGAAAATGCTGAGGTCGTCAGAAAGACTCAGCTTCGTTAGAGATGCTTGATCGCGATAATGCACGATTTTCGCCAACATGTTAAAGCTATTGTGATTGAAGAACAGCTACAGAAAGATTTTTCGAGGTGGCTTTTTTTCCCCCACATATGCGAATGTGAGTAACGGGGTGTGTGATTTCTTTTATCAGTGTATTAAAAATAATGATTCTTTAAGAAATAAACAAATCCCATGTTAGTTTGGTTTCCGAAGAGTAAGATAAAAAGGAAAAAAAAAATTCCATAGAAATTATAGTTCGTTGTTACATTTCCAAATAAGTTACACTTAACAGAGCAATTGAACCCATGCATAAAATGAAATGTAAAAAGCTTTGGAAACTCATTTACAAGCACACTGAGTGCAATTTCTTTAAATTATATCTTAAATGCAATAGTTAAATAGTTCCTCTCACAGAGCATGCTTCATTGTCACAGAATTATTATCAAGATTACCTGATACATTACTGTTCTAGTTTGATAAGCACGCATGGAAAGTTTTTAATGAAATTAAAAAAACTATTTCAGAAAAAGAAATCAATCCCCTGCTATTTAATTATGGATCGAAAGTAGGCCGATTGTGTAGAGTTAAGGCTCCTACTGTAGCGGTTCTGTGTTGAATGTCTCCTTATCTCTTTGCGGTTTAATCAAACGCATAAGGTTCTTCTTGGAGGCATAGCACACTTACATTTTATGTTATTTTTAGACCAAAAATGTTAGTTTTTGCTTTGAAAGTTCTAATAGTTTGAAAAGTAATTCGAAAAAATGCGAACTTAGTACATGCAAAACCGTTTTAGTCCACAAAGTATTAAATTTTTGAGCAAATTTCTCTTCAAATTGAAATAAAAAGCAAAATTTGATGAAAAAAAAGGTGCTCTAAGTTCCCTTTTCTAAAGATCCTGATGAGTGATGGAAGTTTCATGTTTTATAATGATGAAAAAAATCTAACCGAAATGGTCGTAAATGTAAAACATTAAATAAACTCGGAACCAGTAATAAAACATGCACCAAAATGTATCAGAAGAAAGAGAAAAACGACTTGAAAAAGTGAATATATATATATATATATATATATATATATATATATATATATTAGGGTGTCCCAAGATATAATGGCGAAAAAAAAAATTTGTGAAATCGAATACGCATACCCTCCAAATTTTTTCCATTTCACCTCAGAAACATGAGAAAAAAGTTCCATTGCAATTAAATAACGGGAACCCGTGCCGACTTGAGGTCAAAGTTGGACCTAAAATCCTGTAAGGCGACTACAGTGGAAAAATTGCTAACTGCATAATTCATTACTACACGCGACATCAATTTATTTAAAGCAGATATTTACAACAATATTAGACTAAAAGAAACATTACTGTACATATTTTTAATTCAATGTTTGCTTTTTGCAGTCAGAATAGAACGTCCTCTGCTCTTGAACACAAAGTAACAGATTGTTTTTGTTCCTCATCAGCTGTTAGCAAACCATGAAAGTTCTGCATCATTTTTACCGCTCTTTCATCTGCATCGTTTACTGCACTAAGCTTTGAGACAGTCTTTTTCACATAAAGGAATGAAATATTATTGACCATACCATAAAAGCTGGATGAATTTTTGTAGAGCAGGTTTTGAGATAATTGGGTCCACATTTTCGTACACTTTTATCAAAAAGCACAAATCTTTTTTGGGTGCTTTGACTGTCAAAATGCATTGAAGCCATGTTTTCACGTATATTGTCACTACAAAAAAGCAGACATCAAACAATGCTTCATTTTCCTTCGTATCTAATTTTAGTTGTGAACTAAATATAATAGTTTTAGGGAGTAAATCGCTCGAGCCATCCATCGAGCTTTGTGCATGACTCCCAGTGGTCTTATTTTAAATTCATTTTCTGGTATATCCACCTAAAAATATGATAGGCAGTTCTGTCAAATCTTGATAGTCATCCCTGAGCGTAATATTAGTAAGTTCAGCACGGTAAAAGTCAAGTAAATTTTCCAAGTTAGGGTACAGTTCGGAACAACTCCGCAGCTCCTCCATGGCACTGTATTTAAGTGAGATAGATCAGTTCATATATGTGATGGCAGCAAGCAAAGGAAAGCATTTCTCTATCAAATTTTTGCTCAAGAATAGCGCAAGAACCACTTAAAGGACCTGTTCTGGAAGCTGTAATATCACAACTTAACTTTGTCTTCGAGATTCCAATCTAAAACTGCCTTTCAAACAGCCTTTGTTTGTTCTTTTCCTGTGGAATTATCCAGTTTAGACTCAGCAATGAGTTGTTCCGTCACATCCATATAAAATAACTATAGATAAGCGATCTTCTTTTGATTTTTGAGCACTCAAAGCAGGCAACAGTCCCATCTTCCTCTATTTTGATTAACCGAAGTGCATCAGCATGTGCAATATTGAATCAATTGTTTAAATTACTTGAAAATTCTTGTTGGCGCTGCCTGAATACTTCTTGCAGTTTCTCTGCATTTTTTTGTAAGTCTCTCTAGATTTGATACAGGTTTTTAAGTTTATTCACACAATTTAGCAATTTATCTTTTG
This sequence comes from Uloborus diversus, assembly GCF_026930045.1. Classification (NCBI taxonomy): domain Eukaryota; kingdom Metazoa; phylum Arthropoda; class Arachnida; order Araneae; family Uloboridae; genus Uloborus; species Uloborus diversus. The sequence continues at coordinate 133,712,816 of NC_072740.1, forward strand.
GTGGGAACGCGTGCCTTTTCCCAAAAGATGATGCATTCCCGAATAGCGATATTTGCACTTTCACTGATGGTTAAATTTACTTCTCGAATGTTATAAAACAAAACCGACAGAACTTGTCCTTAGAGGGAAGTTTCAAGCCCGTAGTTTGTTGTTTTACGACTCCTATTAAAAATATCCCTTTTTTCAAACTTTGCAATTCCACTGCCATGTTTCGTTCCCTATGGAAGGACTATACTGCGCTCGCTGACCGGAATGTATTCGTACTGACATGTTTGACGGTTTGCAAATTACTACGGATAAGCCCCCCTCCCCTCAACATATGTTTTTCTGTTTTCATTTGTTTTCTGTGCACTATTTACAGCTGTTTTGAGCTTTGCAAAGTATCGCGTCGCCAGCATTCGCTTGCTTATATGAATACACGTGCTATTTACACGTTTGGGCCTTTAGGCGCAAGTCGGCACGGGTTACCGTGCTTCAAATTGCATGAAACTTTTTTTCCAACGGTTTTGATATAAAAGGAAAAAAATAAGAGGGTATGCGTTTAAAAAAACGACTTCCATTTTTTTGGGACACCCTAATATATATATATATATATATATATACTTTTCAATTATTTGTAAAAAATTCTATCTCCAATTATAGATGAACTAGAAAATTCCTCCACCTACAAAAAAGTTAACGGATCTTATAACACCATTGCTAAAATGCACATTGCCCTCAACAAAAAAAGTCAAAATTGAAAACCCTAAGATTATCTTTCCTTGTACTATGTCTCCCGAATTTCATAAAAATCCTGTTAAATTCCTTTATATTACCTGTGGTTCAAACTCTTATATGAATTCCCCTGGAAAAACTTTTGTTAACCTGTTAAATTCAATTTTTAATAAAATTCTGGATGACAACCATACATGGATTATTAAAAATAATAAACCTGTTTTCGAATTTCTAAAAAATAATACAATCGAATGTATATATTTTGATTTCAAAGACCTCTTTAGAAGTATTTTTATCTCCAGTCTTAAAGAAGTTCTCATGTCATACTTTTAAGACTTTGGCAACACGCTTGATATTAATGAAAATGGCTTGTCTGATTTAATCAACTTCTGTTTGTTCGACAACTACATTAACAATTATGAACATTGCTTCTTACAAGTCAACGGTATTCCTCAGGGATCCAAGTTCTCTTCTGTATTAGCCAACCTTTACTTACTCTTAAGGATTGCAATACCGGACCAAAAATTTAATACTGGTATTCGGTATTTTTAAAACGTGACATCTGAATACCGGTATTAACATCGGTATTTGAAATTTTTCATAAATGTTTGAAAAAACATTGTTTCGTCGCCACATTTAATAGTTTTGTACACAAATTGTATTATTTATGAAAACGTATTGTGAACAAATTTTAAATAAAGGAAGAAATGTCATTATAAAAAATCAGTAATAGTAAAAAACACAATGCATATATTGAATTGTTTCTAAGTCTACAACTCATTTAGTGCTCAACTTTCCAACAGTAAAAGTACTCTTTCTTATTTCACGTAGGTTGATGGTACTGTCAACAGTGCACGACTAACCCCCTCTTGTCTAGAAGTCTTTCATCTTCAAATAATTCGGTCTCTTGCGAGTTATTTTTGAAATCCCTTTTGTGTGTGTGTGTTTGTGTATTGTGTGTATTAAAAGATTTTTTTTTAGATTTATAGCTAGTTGTAATTTTTTTCCGAGAGACGATATTTTTCCAATATTAAGATCATTTTCTCTTTAGTAGACGAAGTTTGTGCTTGATTTTTATTATTAGACCTTTGGTTTGAGATTTACGATAAACTTGACTAAAATTAATCTTGTTAGTTTCTCTTATGCGTTTTTGCGTTCTTTTCAAAATTCTTTACGATTACACTTATGTAAATATCTGAAAATATGATTCAAATGATTGTACTTAAACTCTATTCAAATTTTCAAGGCACTATATAATTTCTAAATATTATTTTGCCAAATATAAAGCGAGACATAACAAACCAATACCGTTAACAGCAATTACCATTTGTTTTACTGACAAGAGAAGGTTTTTTTTTTTTTGCGAAAATTCAATACAGTTGAGACAAATAAAGAAAATATCGTAAAGTTTTTCTGCAGTTGATGGTTGGAATAAATTATTCGTAAAACAAATGCACTCGAATTTAACTTCCACAAAAGGGAAAGTGAGTGATCAGGGAAACAAAAATTAAAAACATGATCCCCAAAAATGCGATTTATCTGGCCATCTAAGTAATGAAAACATTATTTTGCAATCTTTCTGCTACTTTTATTTAATACTAGTGGTACCCGCACGGCTTTGCCCGTAATAGAAAATTAAAAGGTCTTTTGGTTCTCCTGTATATTTACAAATAATGTATGGTGAATTTTCTCGCCAATTGGCTTGTGCCCATGTTACGGTTCCACGCTATGATAATTTCGTAATTTACTCGTCCATCTTATGATAATTTTGCTCGGGAAAATGTTCTTTAAATTGTTATAAAAAAAGAACCACATCGAATTTTCGAAAAATCGCTTCGAGGTGCACACCCCCATGCTACAAACTATGTGCCAAATTTCATGAAAAGTGGTCGAACGGTCTACGCACTATGCGCGTCACAGAGATCCTGACAGAGAGGCTTTCAGCTTTATTATTAGTAAATAATATTCCATTAAATCGTGGTTTTGAAGCCAAATTTGTGCATCAATAGATTGATTTTGGTTCTGTTATCAAAGAAAAAGAAATGTACATTTAAAATATAAGTTGGTATTTAATTAGTTAAATTGAAAATTCTTTAATTAAAACAATTTGTTATTTTCAGCAAATACCGAAAATACCGGTATTTTACCTCAGCAAATACCGGTATTTCGAAATTGCAAAATTGCTCGAAATACCGGTATTGCAGTCACTACTTACACTTCTTCGAAAAGAATTTCACCTTTTCTATTCCCAGGGCATTCAGGTACGTTAATGAACTCATTATTTTAAATTTTCATAACTTTCGTACTTATTCCAAAGGTATCTATCCTCCTGAATCAGAACTTATTCATACCAATGATAATATCAAACATTCTGATTTCCTTGATCTTAATATTTCTTTCTAACAATTCAGTTCAGATTGATCTTTTTGATAAACGATTTTCCTTTAAATTCCATGTTAATCGTTTGATTTCATGGAATTCAAATATTTCTATTTCTATTAAAGTTTTTCGTAACACCTTGATTTATGAAATCAATAGGATTAAAACTATCTGCAACAGAAATGATTTTGTCTATAAAAATCTTAATTTTTTGAAAAGTACTTTAAACTATAATAAAGTTCCTTAATCTTTTTATTTAGGTTACGTTAGAAAGGTAAGGAATTGCCCAGCAGAGTGAAGTATAGCGCAATTTTATCATTGCAGTATGGCCACCTAAGCTAGGAAGGTCTGTCGGGATCTATCCTGCAAATTTCTGATGTAATCTCTGCTCTCCAGTTTTTATTTCCTCTCCAGTGTTTTTTCAACTCTTTTTTTTTGCTGCTGCCGTGTCCTAACTGCAATTTTGCCAGGGACGTGCAAGTCATTTCTTTTTAAAGGTCAGCATGCTGGTTGTTGCTTCTTTTTACAGCTTCACTTGAAAATTCTTTCGTTCGTTTATTTACAGGTATGATTTCATTTTCAATTTTTCTCCAAAGTTCTCGGGGGGGGGGGGGTAGCATGTTGCTGGGATCTTCCCTCTTGCTAAACAGAAAGGACCTTGGGAACTTAGGAACTGGTTCTCCCCCTTGATGAAGTATCAGTCCCGGGTTCACGTTTTTCATTTTGGTGTTGTTTCCGTGTTCTTGCTTCTTGCATTTTCCATTTTTATATTGCTTGTTTATATATATATATATATATATATATATATATATATATTCTGTAATTAAAAACAATTGAAAAAGGAAAAAAAAAACCTTCTGCTTAAAATTCGAAAAAGCTCATCTTACACAAAGGAATCCGACCTTGTGCTTGTTAGGAAAATTAAAAGCGTGTGAGGAATTCTTTCCCCCCAAAAAATAAATTTATGAGAAAATTTGTAATTTTAAAAAGAGCAAAATATGTCTTAACAAATCCCTTTTAGAGCACAGGTAAGCCAGAGTTCTACTCGATTGGCATTAATTTCATTCCTTTCTTCTGAAAAAAAAAAAAGAAAAAGGGGGGGGGGGGGCAATTTTGATGTGAATGTATTGATGTAAGGATTTTCAAAAAATTATATTTCAATATAATTTTTTTATATAAAAATTACCTTCCGGGACGTCACTTTAAACTTAAAAGGAGCATTATATCTTGCAGAATCGGAAGAACTCCCAGACATTAAACGGAAAAATTAATTTTACTTGACAACCAAACACCAAAATAGCTTCAGGGTACCTACAAAGTAGTTGACCCATTTCGTTAACTAAGAATTTCCGAAATATTAAACGAAATTAACTAGTTTGAAGTCAGACAAGTTACTAGTAGTTGTATTGGCAACATTTTGGATTGCGGCATTTTAGAACAGCGACATTTTTGCATGATGACATTTTGACTGGACACCAGTTAAGTTTATACTCATCTACTTCCTGTATCGATTTCTGAACTAAAACCAAGAACCTGTACTGTTGTTAATTTGATTGACGGAAGCATACTGACATCTGTAGCAAGAACTGATTTACCAATGAAACATTTGCTGAGTAACAACACGAAGTCTCATGGAACATTGTGATAATGGTAACGGTGGATTGTTTCTTATAACAGTAATGTACTTTCACTTTTTCTTTAAATTACTTTCAGTTAACCATTCTTTTTGGCCAACTACTTTGGAAAAAAAAAACTGTTTTTTCAATGTTCTATTAAAAAAACAAATCATGCTAGTGTTCCAGGCGGACAATTTGAATCGATGTCAAAAGACCGAAGTTCTGCAGTTTGACTGTTGCCAACTAAGAGGCAAATACAATGGGAACTTCTCAAAAAATCATATTAAACTTTAGATTATTGTAACTTTGTTTTAATGATATAAAAATAATTTTTCACTCTACTATAACAGAGAAAGTCTAATGTGAGGGACACATGTTGCGTGGAGTTTAAGACGCTTTAAAATAACTATGGCCAACCAAGAAGGAAAAAAATCAGTGTTCATTAAAAACAGAATGAATTATATAATCTTCATAGTAGAAAACTGCATACATTTTAGATAAAAAGTAGAGTCTTGTATAATCTAGACTATTAGTTTTGAATCATAGCCATTGGCTACACTGTTAAAAATTTTCCGGAAAATTTACGGTAATTGTTACTGGCATCCATGTTGCCAGTAACTATTACCGTAAAAATCAAATGTTACTGTAAAATTTTACGGTTTCCTCGGTAGGCCACAGCAACCAGTTGGCGCTGGGATCGCTTATTTCTCCGGTATAAATTACCGTAAAAATCAGCGATGCGTCGGCGATGCAATTTTACAGTAACAATTACCAGAAAATCTTCCTGAATTTTTAACAGTGTACCAGTCACAAAAAATGCTATTCAATTTTCCCCTTATGGTAGCCATTTTTAAAAATGTATGTACGCAGCGCAAAAACTAAATCACTAGCTCGTTATTGGTAATGTTAACAACAAATTAAAGGATTATAATACTCAACAAAAGCAAATAAAATTTGGATGGATATATTCTCAATATAAAGATGCAAGCATACGACAAAGATATTTTTAAAAAATGTAAAGCGTAAAAATTTTAAACTGTATTTGGTAAAACTGAGTGAAGTTAATGTCAGAACTCATACCGGCCTTAGTTTATTTATTTTTCAGAAATTTCTGCATTTGGATGATACGGTTTGGTAGCCATTTTCAATGAAATGGTCGCCTGTTGGCGACTAGTGACCGCTAACCTTGAGCTCTAAAGTCTTGCTAACCCAACATAATAAACATAGCCGATAGCATGTTGAATGTAATACCAGGTAATATTATAAGGAGAGGTTGAGAAAGAAACTGTTAAACGTCGAACTGTTGTAGCTTTACTAATCATGTTTCACAACAAAATAATTTATTGAAAAAATTAAATGAGAGTTACTTATGCGTAGAGACTTTAAAAGGGAACTTTAGAGTTCGAGATGATGTAAGGAAATTTTTGATTGGAACTAGTTTTTGTTTTTGCATATCGATGCTTTTTAGGGATTTTGAATAATACGGGATGTCGGACAAGCGAAAGTCGGATAAACGACATTCAACTCTATTTTTGTAATTCTTTAGGAGTCTTTATTGGAGAGCGTCATTTCTTTGTTTCCAGTGCAGTTAGGCCACCTGTAACTTAACTACAGTATAACTCCGATTTAACGATTGCTAGGGACTGGAAATGGTTATCGTCAAATCAAGGATATTGTTAAATCGAGGAGCAAGGATATTCAATGCAGCCAAATCTGGATCAGTGAAATGTATCGTTAATTTGAGGAAATGGTTAAATCGAGTAGCGTTAAAATTGAAGTTATACTGTAATAAATAAAATATTAGCTTTTTTTTTTCAAACTCATGTTTCATTAATGCTCAGCTTTTTCCATTAAGCGATATCAGCAACTTTGAGATCATCTACATAAATTAAAAAAAGAAAAGCTGTGAAATTTGTTTAAATTTATCTATGTTACGTAACACGAGAAGCAATAGTATCTATTGTTTGAAATCTGCTGACTCGGATTACCTGCGGGCTTACCTTATTTGAGCATCTCATTTTTTCTTCTTAGCAAAAAACAGCTATTTTTAGCTACAGTGAATTCTAAAAAGATGCATTAAAACAGAATCTTGATACACAAAAAAAATAATGTTTTTGTTATCGATAGCAGTTATTTTTAGCTGGTAAAAACGCTACATGAAAGATTTTTGTAAATAATGAAATCTGAAGTTCTTCCAATTTAAATTGAAAATTAAATGTATGATGAAATTTGAAAGTCGCTTTAAACTCTATAATGTACACTGACTTTTCAGAGGACTCTGAAGAAAAATTTTATTTCTGTGTGTGTTTTTTTTTTTTTTTTTTCTTTTTGTATGTGATGTCTATTGATCAAACATCAACAAAAAAGTTTTAATGTTAAATTATTTTAGGAAAATTACAAATGTTATGGTATTGTTACAACTTTCGAAAATGATTAGACTTATAGTGTAACTAACAATATATGCCTAAATTATGCATTCACATAATATATGCTATTTTATCAATGCAATATTTCAGGTAATTGAATGAGTAATGTTTAATTTTAAAAAATAAATTTCATATAATTTTAGTATCTAATAAAAACATCATATCGCATAAATTTGATATCTACTGAGAGTTGCTTTAACAAATATACATTATGCTTAGGTGTAACGTCAAATTTCATAAAAATTTAATATTTAACTTAAAAATCAATTTTAATGTGAATTCGACATTTCATCAAAAAGTTTATTTTTAAGAGAATTTAATATCGAATAAAATTCCCTCCATATGAATTTAACATTTTATAAAAAAATTCATTTTCATGTAAATTAGGTATTTAATTAAACGTTCATCTTCATAGAGCTTAATATTTAATGAAACAGTCCATGTTTCTTCCAGTTCAATGTCAAACAAAAAAGCCATCAAAATAGGAACTAAATTTTAAATTTAAAATACATTTTCATATTAATTTTGAAACTTATAAAAGATTTAGTGCAAATGTATCTTTTTTATAAAGGGTGTCCCAAAATTAACGCAAGATTTGAATTTGCCGCCATTTTTGCAATAAATGGTCGGCAACCCTGAAAAAAGAACAATTTGACAGCTGAGAGTTTAGGGTAATCAGAAATGGAGTGTTATACGATACAATAACGCGCTTTCATTATTGAATAATTGTTTCAAAAATAATGAAAGTTGAGGCTGGTCAAGCAGTTACTGTTATTGGCACTCGGTATCACAACACGGTAATGCACGGGTGGTTGTGGCTTGTTGACATAGACCTTTGAATTCAAATAACCCCATAAGAAGAAATTTAAAAATGTTAAATAACACGATCTAGGGTGCCAATTCTGATGACCGAAATGAGAGAGTACGCGACTAGGAAATGCCTTATGCAGTCATTTAAATGTTTCACTCTCTCTAGCTGTATGGTACAATAACACCCCATTTTTACTAACCCTAAACTCTCAACTGTCAAATTTTTCTTTTTTCATGGCTGCCAACAATTTATGGAAAAAATGGTGGCAAATTCAAATCTTGCGTTCATTTTGGGACACCCTTTATATTAAACTCATAAGCCAAAAATTTCGTACAAAATCCCAAGAACATAAGATCTCAGTTAAAAACTCAAGGTCTTTGGAGGGGGGACCATCTAGCAAGTGTTGTATGTACATTTATCTCTGTCCTTTTATAATTAAAAATATTATATAATTAAATATATTAAAACATTAAGTTCAACTTAATTATTGCAAACCATTATATAAGCATTTAAGTAAATTTAAGACTATGTTTAATTTTTTTTTTTAAAATTAAATAAGGAATTCTCTCTTCTTTTTTTTTTTTTGGCTTTTGTGAACACAACATCTAGGGGTACATGTGAAAAGTTTCCATATTCCTTCTGTAACATCAATATTAGTGTAGCATATTATAGGCGTTTAAAAAATGTACAAATATTTATAATTATTACTTTTCTATAATCAGATTGTAAACTTTTGTTACTTATTATTATTATTAGTAGTAGTATTAATTATTTAGTTGTTTTTATTACATATTTAAAAACAATTTGTTACCAAACAGTTGATCTACAATTTAGTGTTATATAATACTTACAGGAAATAAGAAGACAGAAAATTCTTTCATTTAGTTTTAAACTGAAAGTTAAAATCATTTTAAAATACATTATCATGTGCTGTAGGAAGCTTAAAAGCAATATAGAATTAGAATATTCATCACATAATGAAAAATTATTTGTACTTTGTAGTCTTAAAAGCTTTTTTCGTGAATATCCAGTGATCAGAACAGGCTACGAAACTTTAAAATTTGACAATAAGCTGTTATGTATTTGAGAAAAAATATTTTCTTAGTGACAAAATTTCTGTGCATTTAAAACTGACGCAGCATAGGTTTCAAACCCTTCAATGTAATTGGTGTATACGTATATTTCATATTAAAGAGTTTTGCTTTAAAATACAAACCTTATCCTGCATTTTTTAATCGTATTTATATGTGCCCCAGGTCTGTTTACAAAAGCCCCCTTATAGGAGCATATGTGAACACTTGAAGACATCTTTTTAAAGTACGATAGAGTAAAGAAATAAAGTTTTTTTTTTTACCTTCAAAAGTTCCATGACACAAAGAAAAGGCTATTCAATCATGTGGACACGTTTGCACTGAGAAATTGGTAATATTTTTTATGAAAAAAAGTGTTCACTTGTTCTCCCTTTTCCCCTATCACTTTCCCCCCAAGTTCTTGAGTATTTTTTAATAGAGATCTTACGTTCTTGGGATTTAGTTCGAAATTTTTGACTTATGCATTTATTGGATGAAAAAGATACATTTATTAAATGTTTTAGCGATAAAACTTTTTACCGGAATGTAATTTTTTAACTGCAATGGAAGTTTCTTTCTTGCACATGCTGTGACTTAAGCCAGGAATTAGTACCTGAAAGGAGCAATAATGGGCTAACAAAAAGCTGAGACACAGATTCCAAGTCACGTGATTCAAATACGACGAATGGGCGATATCTTTCACGTAAAACAAATTTAAAAAACCAGATTCTATTCAATACTTTACTCCAAATGCTATCATGTGATTTAGGATCTTTGCTTCAAGAATAAAAGGCTCCACTCTCTTCACCTTTTATTTCTTTTCATTGGCTGTGACTGTATAAAAAATTGCGTTGGGAAAGAAAAAAAGTGTTGCGAAAAAAGCTTCCCCGCTCTATCCTTGGATGTAATTTTTCCCTTCATGTAAGCCTTTCCCGCCTGTCTTATACGATCTGTATAATTGTATCAAGACATCAATAACATCGGTTTTTTTCTCCTGCAGCAGACGATTTTCATATCAATTTTTAAGAAATTTTTCAAGAAAAAAAAATGACGATTGGAAGTTTAATTTATTTTAGCATTTATTTCTTTATTTTCGAACTTTTTCATGAAGTATTTTCAAAAAAGTGAATAAATTTTAAGAATTTTAAGTCCATGATCTTGTGAGTTTTACGAGTCCAATATGAAATAGTTTCCGAGATTTCTAATGAAACTATAGTTTTTGAAAGCCATCTTAAACAAACATCTTTTACATCTGTGCCACTTTTCAGTGCTGAAGACAGAATTCCGTCTTCGAAAAAAAAATCGGCAGATGGATTTCCGTCTCTCTCTCTCTTTCAAGTATAATTATATATATATAGACTTTTAAATTGAAAAACGGAAATCCGTGTGCCGATTTTTTTTTTTTTCATTTTTTTTCCAGACAAAATCCCTTCTTCAGTTCTGAAAAGTGGCATCCATGATCTTATGTCAGTACAGTTTCATTACTAAAATTAAGTATAAGTGGAAATGGATCACATCCCATGGTAGGGGAGACTGGGTATGTTTGATTCCTAGGGATACATGATCCCATAGCCAAAAATGTGCCAAATCATTAAGTAGAGATTTGAAACCTGAAAATTTTATTAAAGTTATACTTGTACATAAAAACTGGCGACATTTTGTTTTTTTCAGCCATTTTGTTGTAGCCCAAGAAATGATTGGCTGAATATGTCAAGGGAAACTTTTTTTAGGAGAGCATTCCGAAGTTTACATTATCCGTTAAATACAACTTAAAAAAATTCCGAATTATAATGTTAAAGTATAGACAGTCTGTAATAATTGAGACATATTTTTAGTAATAATCGCATATTAGGGATACTTGATCCCTTCTTTTAGAGGGATTTATGATCAAAGGGATCAAGTCTCCATAAGACAATAAAAACACAATGAAAACAATATAAATGTTGTTTACTTAGTTGACATTAACTTTAAACATTCAAAATCATGTTAACATACTAAAATTAATCATAGTGAGTGATAGATTTAATCAATCACTGCAGTAAATATGCTAAACAATTAAATAATTAGTTCGCGCTTGTAACATACAAAACGCCCTAAACATCTAAACATAAATTAACTCTACAGATAAATTATGTTCTGATCAGCCAAATGAGCTTGAACAAGTTGAAATAGATGTCAAATCTTTGTTTGAAAGAAAAAAAAATGATTTTGCTATAGTTAGATTTACAACAAAAAAAAGTAAGTTGCCCATTATGTAGACCCATTAGCAGATTGAGTGCAAAGTTGGATTTCTAGAGTTTGAAATAAGTTTTCTAAAGCGAAAAGGTAACATGCTTAATCAATCTATTTTTCAATGAAAAATTGACAAAAGTGTAGTAAATGAGAATGAATGTGTTAAGTTGCATGCATCCAGATGGGTTGAGCTAAACTTTAAGAACTGCAACAAACGAATTGGTTGCATTTGACTTTTCAGGTTTTGAAAACACATGAGATAAGCTTTATTTTTTATGAGTACACTGATACTTACATTTTTCTTCCCTCTTTTTAAAAATTAATTCAAATGATGAAACTCTTAATTTTATTATTGCAAGACAAAGCGCAAATAAAATGATTTTCATGCTTGTCATCCTATTTTTTTTTTAATTTGTTGTCTTCATTACGCTACTTTAAAATTGTTAATTTTATTTATAAAACATAGTTTTTTTTTTGTTCACAACTGTATTGGATAATAAATAACTGATCAAAAGCATCTTAAGTTCATGAAAGTTGTGTACATTTTTTTTTACAAATATCTAGTGAAATTTGAAACTGTTATTTTGTGTTCACATTATTATAATCTAATAAAGAAAATTAGAAATGGTGTTATTTTTTTAGAAACATTATAAAGAAAATTAAAATCCATAAAAATAAATTGCCGATCCAATGAAAAGTCGATGTATTTTCTAAGTGGGATCAAGTATCCCGCATGAAGGGATCATGTATCCCTTGATGTGGGGATACATGATCAATTTATGAAATTTTTGAAAAAAAAATATTTTACTAGAACTATTTAATTTCAACTTAAAAAATACCGTCAGATAGAGGAAAAAATTACCTTTGTTCACGTATTTTATTTTTTAAGTGATAATTTGCAGCAGAGAAAAAAATTGAAAACTAAAGTGGGGGATCAAATATTCCCAGTCTCCCCTAATAACTAATCGCACTAACTTCATCGTTTTCAAACAAAGCCTTTTCAAACGTAAAGTAATCGATAACTATAAGGATGAAGTCAAGATTTTCTCCCTTACCTGAATAAGCAAAAGAATAAAATAGGATAAAAGAGGATCTTTATTGCTGATACAGAAAACCACAAGTATGATTTCCTAGGTTCTTTTTTCAAAACCACTTGCACAATAGCCGCTTCATGTCAAAAGTAAAGAATTTTGGTACACGTGAGAACGTATTTAATGCCCACATTTGAATCGATTTATTAATTTTATCACGCTTTAATCTTTGGCTGTTATTATTATTTAATTCACGTGGATTGTCGTCAAGAATTTTTTCAAAATTCACAAAACATGGTCTTAGTAGAAGTAAAGTTTGTAATTTAAAATTTTATCTTCCCGTTAGAAGTAATTCCTGCATGACTTATAAAGGATTAGTAGCGAGTAACATTGTTGTTTTTAAAAAATGTAAAGCTGTTTTCGATTAGCGATTTCTGAGGTCTGAACAGATTGGCGCAATCTTAGCTTCTTTATAGAAGACAAAAACACTTTTCAATATTGTGTAAAGAGTTTACCACACTAAAAGTGTCACGTGGTGTCAGAAATAAGTGAAATGTTCTTTATGGAGTGGAACGAAAGTCATACTAAATATCAATCTATGTCTTCTGATTTTTTTTTGTTTGTTTGTTTCCAGTGGGGCTGTGTAAGAGGCCATTTGGCCATAACCAGACCTAGTGCGCTCCCCAACAAGGCATCAGTCTTTTATGTGTCACCATTAAAGCGCTGATGCATGACACAAGTAGTTTTTGACGCCCAGTTTCCACCAGATGCACGCACCTGGGCTCTCTTTGATGCGAAATTGCGCACGGAATTTAATTTTGGCGCGGGAATTCTAAGCCAAACGAATACCCAAGGGATCTTTTACAAGACGCATAATCATACGACATGAGCGCTGATGATTTTATGCATCTCGAAAATCCACCGACTGTCCATCTCAGGCAGGCCAGAACCCGAGTCCAAGGCGTAGAAGGCCAGGCTTTACTTTCCGGCCACCAGTCGGCCTCCTCTAATATAATCCTTTGATATTACATGCAAAAAAAAAGTTAAAATATTCTGGTGCAGTAAAGGGCAAAAAAAAATAAAAACAGAACTACAGTAACGTTGATTTATAAACTTTGATTTGACGCAGCCCAATCTTAAAATAAGTGTCCTGATATGAATAAAATTTAAGCATTTAGGATAGGTGGGATAAAGGGAAATCTCAGCAAAAACAACCCTGTTGTAAAAATTTCGACGCCAAGAAAACCTTTAACTCTTTCCCACAAAAAAGAAAGCCTTCATCCTAAACCAAAAAACCTCAGCCTTAAAAAGTCATGATATCTAGTTTGAACGCCAAGTATCTGCCAAACTATCATCCTCCCTGTTCTCCTCTTTCATCACACCTACTTCCGTTAGATGCTCCTCCCTCCTTCAACTCCTCAGAAATATGGATAGATCCTTTAAATTGTTTATCTAGTTTTGCGGGAAGCTTTTCTAGTTGAGGTGGTTGCTTGGTGAGCAAAAAGCTTCCCACCAAACTAGATAAACAATTTAAAGGATCTATCCATATTTCTGAGGAGTTGAAGGAGGGAGGAGGATCTAACGGAAGTAGGTGTGATGAAAGAGGAGAACAGGGAGGATGATAGTTTGGCAGATATTTGGCGGGCAAACTAGATATCATGACTTTTTAAGGCTGAGGTATTTTTGGTTTAGGATGAAGACTTTCTTTTTTGTGGGGAAGAGTTAAAAGTTTTCTTGGCGGGGAAATTTTTACAACAGGGTTGTTTTTGTTGAGATATCACATCTTTTTGCATTGATATGATTACTTTGTCTGTATTTTTAGAATTGAGAACTTCAAGTCAGAAAATTTTCAATTGAAACAACGCTGTTTTGTGTTTTTAAGGAACAATAATGTCAAACTTAATTTTACGTCATGTTATTTTCTGACTAGTAAGATTCTATGTTCGTTTGGTGAGAATTGGGCCGTTTAAATTTTATTGAAATCCTTGTATCCTCTCTGTTGCGAAGAAAACTGCTTGGATAATAAAATACTATATTTTAAATTATATTGTTTTCAAGTATTTTACATGTTCGCAATAAATTCTATTATAGTTTCTTTATTCGATGGATTATTCAACATTTTAATGAAGTTTTTTTTTTTAATGTTTTACAACTTGCGGGTTACATCAATCTAGCTTTTATTTAATGACTTCTTTTCTTAAATCGCGGCTTATTTTACGTTTTATGGGATAATTTTAATTGCTGGGTGATTTATCTTTCTTTTGATGGAACTCTTTGTCTTGTTTAATACCTAGATTTGTTTAAAAGCTCACTAAAAATACAAACTAACGTGTGTTATGACCAAGCAAAATAAAAAAAAAACACCCAAGTCTTTAAATATTTTAACTTTGAATGTGTCAGAAGATGTATGCAACTGTACTTACTCTACGTCAAATCGCGAATGTCTCAAATTTGCCACTGCGACTGCGTATGAGCATGGACTTAGCTCATTTTAGAAGTCTTGCTTAAATTAATTGCAAAAATTTTGTCTGTTAACAAATTACTGCAAAACACGGATATCCACACACATATTTCATAGGTGAAAAATGCATAAATTTTGAAAATAAGCAAACCAATAAATAAGTGCTATTTTTCGCTTTCAATTATAAAGTTATATGTATCATATACATATGCGTATATAATATGTCACGCAAAATATTTTCATGTTTTAAACCCAGTTTCGCCGACATTTAAAATTTCTTTCCTCTTAAATGAACTGAAAAACAGGAAGAAAAGAAATTTCGTATCGGCGAAACTGGCGGGGGGGGGGGGGGATGATTCTAATCTTATTTATTAATGTTTCTCTGCTTAAATATAAACAAACTGCATAGAATCTTAAAACAGAAAGCCCAGAGTCCGCGCGCATGCGCAGTCGCTGTGGCAAACTTCTGATATCCGCGATTTAACGTCAAGTTGCAACTGTTGGATCTGTTTTATCAGTCTTGATTAAATTTCATTTCCAAAGACAACTTTTGAATAATCGTTAGATCTTAGATCTGTTCTAGCCTTGCAATTGCAGTCGGAGATTAACAAACCCTATAAGCTGAGAGAAAGTACACATGAATTTATGGGAAATTAGTGATTTTCAAACTTTAATTACTCCGGCTCATGATGTCCCTGGGGTTTGAATTTTTGTATATGTCCTCAATGCCCCCCCAAGAATATGTATACAAAAAATCATTGCCGTAGCCCCCCGGGGGGCTGCTGCAAAACCCCGGGAAGGTATGATTAAACGAGGGGTAAAAACGAGGGGGGGAGGGGATGGGGGGGGGGTCAAATGGCACAAAAGACACATCAGTAGGGCACAAGGAATGTGTGTGCGAAATTTCAGCTTGATTCCTTTTTTCGTCTGGGCTGTAGCCCTGTGAAAGAAAGCGAGAACTTTTTTGAACAGCTATTTTATTACGTAACTTCCTCCTCCCCCTGATGGTCCAGAGGATTGTATTTTGGTTTACGGCGCCAGGGGTCACTAGAGATTGAGTGTACCAAAAATCAACTCCGGGAGTCTTCATGTGGCTGAGATACAGAGGGGTAAAAAACCCAGAAAATCCCAACTTGTTCTGTCGCGTTAATTGTTCTTGGTCGCTTTTATTTTCTTTCGTCTTTGGCTGTGGATTTGCTTTTGTTGGCTGCTGACGTTTGGTTTCCTTGGCAGCGGGACGCTCCCGCGTCCCGTGATAGAAACTCAACGTTTCAACTTTCGATACTTCCCTTCCTTTTACATGAATTTAAAAAGAAAATTTTGTGAATTGTGCCCAAGACTACACTTCGAGAATCACTGGGTGTGAGAAATTTAACATCATGACTGTTTGTTGGCGAACAAAATCATGTTTTCTTTTATCACAGAGACTATGGAATAAATGGAAACACCCCATTTATTTCTTCATAAGGCTGATGTAGGTAGATAATTCCACTGTGCACAATCAGTTTAGAATCTAAAGAAGTTCTACATCAACAACACTCAATATGTGACCCGTAGGTCGCAGGTGACCCACTGAGTCCTCGAAATCTAATCTGAAATCATTAAGTGAATTTCCCACGTTCTCTTGAAGGTACAACTTAACTGCCACAAACATAAAAAAAATATTTCATTGCAAGTTTATTTATAATATACATTGTTCTTTCTTTATGTACTGCATATTTAAAAACATATTTCCGTTTTTTTTTTTTTTTTTGAAAAAGGCAAGTTATCTTAACTATTTCACTTTTCCCTACATTCCCCTACTTACCTTGTACTAATAAAAGGGATCGAATCAAATATTTATACCAAATTCATGTTGGGGAAACTTGCGTATCTAGCGTCATCACGTACCTTAAGCCACCACACTTTATTTGACATGTACTAAGTTTTAAATGTTGTTAACATATTTGATTGCTATTCTTGTAACCATTTTAATTCTTGGAGGAGAAATTTGTGGCAAGTTATAAGCGGAAAACGTTACAATATGGTCAAAAGTAAAGTTTTGCAGCTCATCTTTTTTATATTTGAAGTCCATCAATTCTCTTCCTTGGGTATAGTTTGTAGTATAGTGCTGTTGTAGTACATAGTTTTTTTGGCACATTAGGTACTGAATGAGGTTCAATATAACTCCCATCTCCATGCTATTTTTTTCAGTAGAAAACATTTTGCGTGAAGAGTTGTGCCTAGGGCCACATAATTGCTCTGTACCTCGGTCTAGATCTTTATGATATTATTTTAATGAAACTGATTTGATAAAATTATCTGACCGACAATGCTAAATGTTAAAATCAACATTTAAATAATAGTAATGAGTTATTTATGAAATGATATAAAATTCACTAATAATTGATCACATTGTAAATTCAATAATTACTATTTTAGAGCAAGAATTAAAATGGAGGTAGCCAGACCAATCATTGGCTTAGCAAAAGCTGACCCACATACCCCAAGTCACGTGACTCAACAACGACGAATGGTTGACACGTTTTGGTTGATACAATCGAAAGAAACCTAATTTCTTCCAATGCTTTGCTTTAAAATCTATCACGTGGCTTGGGGTCTTGGTTTCATGAATGAATGTCTTCCCTCCCTCCATTTTATCCATGGTTACTATATTGCCACCCCAGAGATCCCCCTTTTTCTTTTGCATGACTTTATGAATAACATTGACTTTTCTTCAACGTAACGCAATTTAATCTGAATGTTTCCATAAACAATATTTATATAATTTCATTTGTTCAGTAACGAACGCCTCTTGTGATATATGTCCGTCATTGAGACAAAAAAATAATAAAATAATGTTTTTGGAAATCTTCAAAATTTAATGGCATTACATGTAACCAGGGTCCATGTTCTGCAAAGTTCACGAAATGAAACAATATGCCATATTCGCAGTCTTTGTAGGGTTATTTGTGCAACAAATGATAAATTTACTAAAATAGAGTTGCCCTAAATATGAAAGGTATTTTGAAGCAATGAATTAAGCATTTGCAGTACTATGTTTTACGGAGCATGCTTTTGATATTGAATGAACAATTCGCTCATTTTTAATAAAAACGTTTTTCAACTAATTTATTCGTATTCTTTGCGTAATAAGTAATTATTCTTATACACATGATCATAATAAATTACTAAACGAATTAAAAAATATATATTCATCAATTTCCTTTTACAATAATATTTATTGTATACATTTTATTAGTTATTTCTCATTTCCTAACACAATTTATATACCAATTCAAAGATGTGTCCGCTTTAAAATATATAAGAATATATTCATTATTTTCTAATATGATTAACTCACCTTATTTTTGTCGTGGATGATTAAAAGGGTAGTTCCTTTCATTGAAATGATGCACTGAGTTATTGATAGATATAACTTATTTCGAAGTCAGCAACTCTTGCTCCTCCTACCCGGAGCGTGCGAATGATGTTGCCATGGATACGCGCAAAGTATCATGGATCCCGACGGACCAATAGGAACCACTTTCTCAAAGTTAGTTACCGATTATTTTAAATCTAATTCCTGACTTTATTATATTTTTTTTCCTATCGTTCAATTTCAACAGTATTTGAGGAGGCATTGAATTTGCACGAAATGAATAGTTTGATTATTTCATGTTAGATCTCCACGCACATGCAACTAACTAGTTTTGATGAGAGTTGAATAATTTGTGATGGAAATACTATCTTTAAAGTCAGCTATTTGGAAGAATTGTAGGTGTATAACATAGTTCTCCGCCAGAAATTTTGGAGAAGTCCCCTCCGCAACGAAAAACTTTACCATGGTTTGGCCAATATATTATGTATATAAATATTTTTTGGCCAATATAAGTTTCAGATTGGCCACTATATATATATACATACATACATACATACATACATATATATATATATATATATATATATATATATATATATATATATATATATATATATATATATATATATATATATATATATATCGCGAATGGATCACAGGCTAAAGCGCCTAGTCCGAAGCTACCTAACTAGTCGAACTTCAAACGGAATTTATTTTTTTTTTACATTTAGGGGTTTTTTTTTCTTGTGCGTGTGTTCTGGTTTCATCTGGAAAAATTGAATCCCAAACTATTATCTATTGCTGCATAAATGAAAGATAGATCAAATTGTTAAGTGTCCGAAATTAGGAAGGGGGATCCCTAACTTGGGGCAATGAACATTTTTTTTTTTTTGTTTTATTTTTAAAGGGACATATCTACACATCTATACCTTATCCTGATGTGAAGTACTAAGGCCCATTCTAAAAATGGAACACTTCGTTCGAATGGAAAACATATGATTAATACACTACTAAAGGTAAACGTTCAAAAGTGTCCCAAGTATGGGCACTTGACTGTAAACTATTTGACCGTGCCAATTGTATAACGATTAAAAACACCAGTTTAGGACGCAGCTGGCAATGAAAATTACGTACAAACTAGTTAAAATGATTTTATTACCCAACTGCGCTTTCCTCAGTTCATGGTGAAAGAAATCTAACAAAAATAAGTTGTGATTGTTGTGTATAGTTTGTGTATATAGTAACTTTTTTTTCCAGTTACCAGAAAATATAGATAAATATTTACATTATTAATTAAATTTTAAATTTTACCAAACTTTGGTTATTCAAGATACACCTGTTACTCTTGTCATTACTTCAACAGACACTTAAAAAAAGTACTTAAATTAAAATCATCGTATTATTGAAATATCAATTCGTTAAATATTTTAGTTGCCCACGCAACTTCAAAACACGTGCATGCAAAAAATACAATTTTCATTGTAATGCGTTTTACAGTGCTATATTTTTACTCCCCAAAGAGTGAAATAGAATAGATAAATAACCGATACATTCTAGTCTGTTTAATATATATATATATTTTTTTTCTTTATTGCGACAAAAGGAAAAAGATATATCATTAAAAATAGAAACGAAGGAATGTCATAAAAATGTATCTAACTCTTGTCTTTTGTATTTATTGGAACTGCACCGTAAAATATTAGCTGATTGATAAGAAAGTAGAGAACAGAATCGTAATTGGATTTCATTACATTGCTTGATCATATAGATCACTATCGTGTTACCTTCTGAACAAAAATAAATTATATTCAGACCGAAATCTGTTCTCGCGTGAGTAGCTGTTTGTACAGAGAAACAGTTATTTATTTTATTGAAAGGGCTTAGAGATCAATTTAAAAGTCGTTTTCTTTTTATTACGCGTACAAAACGTTTATGGATTAAAGCTAATTTTTTTGAACAAAATGCAAAATTTGAACTTCATTATAGTAACTTCATTGTGTCATCATGGTTATTTTGATACGCTACGATTTCAGAGATATTGCATTCACTTGCTTCAGGATTAAAACGAATCGCTTTTTCAATGCAAAAATGTTTTGAGCTTCCTGACGCTAAGAAGCAGTTTTCAGCTTGATTTTACCGCCTTGAAGCTCAAAAACTTTTCGCCTTGGAAAAGAGGAATTTTGTAATCCTGAAATACGTACACAGCCTGAGAAAAATATTAAACATTTACTGGCCAAAAAAAATATCGAATACGGACCTATACAAGTACAAATTGCTAGCCGATAACTACCCTGATACAAAAGCACAGATGGTCATGGATAGGACATGTTCTCAGAATGCAGGGAACGGACCCAACAAGAACTGCTCTCACCTGGACCCCTGATGGCAATAGGAAGCGCGGGTGTCCAAAACTAACCTGGCGTCAGATGGTCATACAAGAAAGAAATGCCTTTAGTTGGCCAAGCTGGGGCAGTGCCAGGGAGGCGGCAATAAACCGGTCGGGATGGAATGCCACGCTAACAGCCTCATGCGCCACTAGACGTTAAGAGAATTAAGTCAAAGTCAAGAAATACATACATGCTGCATTTTCATAATTTTGATTTTTCTCATTTATACGAGCCACTGTTTTATGAATGAAGAAAATAAATTCGTTTTAAAAATTCACTGAGCGGAAACGAATGGGTGAATATAAGTATACTTTCTTAAATTTCTGCATTGAACGTCATCATACAATGTTTAGGAACTTTGATTTCAATCCACTTAACCAGCTTCAATAACTTTTAAGACCAACTCATATACTGAATGTATCTTGATTGAAACTTCATAGCCTTTGTTGAGCTTGTAGCAAGATATAATTCGCATATTTTTTCAGTTTTTTCATCAGCGGGACAGGAATAAAATTCGGTGCAAAATCATTTGTACCATTGTCTGAAGTCCGAAGCTATTAACTAAAATCATACATCTTTTCTAAATGAACGCGAAGTTGTTTCCTTCGTTCTAACGCTTCAAACAAACTGCAATTGTATTATCTAACTGGGGACGAAAGTACTAGATGGGTCTAAAAAATACAAATTAGGACAAGTCCTTAAACTTGAAAATGTAAAGCATAATGTTTGTTTTCATTGCATGTAAGTGGGGGGGGGGGGAGCGCCTCCCTCGCACTCCCCCAGCTTGGCCAACTAAAGACGTTTCTTTCTTGTATGGCCATCTGACGCCAGGTTACATGCAAGTGCATGTAAAGCATTTGTTTTCACTGAAATTCAAAAGGGCATGTGTTTCATTGTTTGTAACTGTTTTCGTTTTACTATCGCATTTCACATCAGTGAAATATCACTCATAGTTCTAGTTCAATAATTTTGAGTACTGTAAAGGCACTTATTTACGCAAGGCTTTAAACTTTGCGAGTCCTTCGTAATCGAGAAAATGTATCCTAGTGATATATTTCAGCCTAATCTTGTACAGTGTGTTCCACTTTAACCTGCAAGACCTTTATTTTCGCAACCGTTAGTCCTAGATGTATACTTCCAATTGCAAAAATGCTCAAAATCAGATGCAGAGTTAAGATATTGAAAGTTTGAAGTGAAAATAAAAACAAGTCAAAAAATACAAATTTTAACTTTTTATACAGGCCCCAGGTCCTCTAACTTGTATTTAGGGAAATAATCTCCATTGAAAAATAACTCCAACACCAAAAGTTTGAAATTAGTACGACCAATGTTCATCGAGACACGAAACGCAGCGTTTTGTGACTTACACCACTTTTCACTCGCCGTCAATACCACCTTTTGGGGGAAAATGTAGCGGTTAACAAGTGTTTAAAATTATATGTGCGCACAAAGTGTGATTTTTCAAATTTTTGGGGTTTTGTAGTGTGTTTTTGCGTATCACGGCATAACATTTTTTTTTTTTTTTTGAATTGCAATAAAAAATATAAATACGCTGCGATGCAAAAGTTTAGACAATGACGTTCTTCAGCTGTAGAATTTAGAATTGCGATAGTAGAAATACAAAAGTCTGCAAACATATTCAAAAACTCATTTGAAATACTATAACCAAAATACAGTTGTTTGATATGCTTTAACAATACTGTTTTGGATAGAAATTTGCTTGTTGCAAAAGTTTAGACACTATTACGAGTTTCTGTGAATTTTGTTTCATATATGCAAATTTAAAAGAGATGACATCAGACCTCTTGTACTTTAGGTCTGCCAACGATAACACTTGGTAGTCGAGACGCCGCGAGCTGAGCAGATTAATGCGGATGAGGTAACTAACATTTGGCAGTTGAAAGCTGAAGGTAAGCTTGTTCCTGAAATTTCGGCTATTATTAATAGATCAAAGAAATCAATTTATCGAGTTTTATCAAGTCACTGCAGTTATAAAGCAAAACGCAGATCTGGGAGCCCGCGTGTGACGAATAAACGGGATGATCGTCAGATACAAAGACTAGCAAGTACCCAACAAATGACTGTTCGTGAAGTTCAAAGCTCCTTGGGACTTTCGGTATCAAAGGATACGATTCGTAGACGAATTTTGGAAACAGGGACAATGGTTTGGTTCACTGCAAAATAAAAAAGAAACCAGCTCTAAAGCCACATCATAAATCACAACGAATGTTGTGGGCTCGAAATCATATGTCATATGGATCGAAATGGATATCAGTAATATTTAGCGACGAAAAAAAGTGGAATCTGAATGATCCAGATGGCTGGATATCGTACTGGCATGACTTACGGAAGGAACCCAGATGTTTTTTTAGTCGCCGACAAGGTGGTGGCTCTGTGATGGTTTGAGCAGCGTTTTGCTACAATGGACAAGTGTCTTTGACCTTTACCAGTGGTCGCCAAACATCACAGCATTACACTAAGACACTAGAGGATAATCGCCTACCATTTGCTGAGCTTGTAGGGAGCTCTCACTGGGAATTTCAGCAAGACAATGCTTCGATTCACTCTGCAGGAAACACAAAATCTTGGTTAAATTTAAATAATATAAAAGTTCTCAATTGGCTAGCGTGTAGTTCAGACCTCAACTCTAAAGAGAATCTTTGGGGCATCATGTGTAGCAAAGTTTACAGCAATGGTAGACAATACACTTCTGTATCGGAACTTAAGAGATCTATTGAGGAAGTATGGTACGAAATTGAGCCCTAAACCATGCAAGATTTAGTTTCTTCGATGTAAACTCGTATTTATGAACTAATAAAGAAGAATGGATGCATAAGCAGGTTTTAAAACTGTTTTATTTAATTTTTATTTCGTTTGTGTCTAAACTTTTGAGACAATGTTAATTTTTTGTTACAATGTAAAAACTTGTAAAATGCACAAGTCAACTTCTCATTGCTAAAAATATTATATAGTATACATAGCACCTTAGACTAAAGTAGTCTTAGGAAAACTGAATAAATAGATTTCGAAATCTGTGTGAATTTGCTCATTGTCTAAACTTTTGCGTCGCACTGTACATTGTTTTTCTTACTTTGACGACCTGACATTCTTCTGAAATGGCGATAAGTTCCAGTCTCATCTTCTTTATGGTTCCTTAAAAATTTGAACTGGAGCATCTCTTTGAGTTTTGGTCGCACAAATGTCACGTTTTTTGTGTCAGTAATAGTTTTCAATGGAGATTATTTCTTTAAATAGTAGTTAGGAAAACTGAATAAATAGATTTCGAATTCTGTGTGACTTTGCTCATTCCTAAACTTTTGCGTTGCACTGTACCTTGTTTTTCTTACTTTGACGACCTGACATTCTTCTGAAATGGCGATAAGTTCCAGTCTCATACCTAGGGCCCGTATAAAAAGGAAATTTTTTTATTTTTTAACTCATTTATATTTTTGCTTCAAACGTTCAATACCTTAACTCTGCATCTGATTTTGAACATTTTTGCAGTTGAAAGTATACATCTAGGACTAACGGTTGCGAAAATAAAAGTCTTGCAGGTTAAAATAGAAAATTTGCGAATTGAAAAGAACCCCCAGGACAGTAAAACCTAAGGCGTATCGCTAAGTGGTGAAAAAAGTGAGAGAATTGGAGTCTTTGGAGATTAAAACCTACATCTTTCTTAAGTTATTCCAAAATATTTTTTACTAGTGGTACCCGCGCCGCACGGCTTTGCCCGTAGTAGAAAATTAAAAGGTCATTTGGTTCGCCTGTATATTTACAAATAATGGATGATGA
This sequence comes from Uloborus diversus, assembly GCF_026930045.1. Classification (NCBI taxonomy): domain Eukaryota; kingdom Metazoa; phylum Arthropoda; class Arachnida; order Araneae; family Uloboridae; genus Uloborus; species Uloborus diversus. The sequence goes on from NC_072740.1 coordinate 133,737,096, forward strand.
ATTTCTCGTCAATATACTATGTTAATTTGCTCGCTCTCGTTAAGGTAATTTGCCCGCCCACGTTATGATAATTTGTTCGTCCATGTTATAGTAATTTACTCGTAAATGTTATGACAATTTGCTCTGTAAATAGTTTTTAGAGTTGAAATAGGAAAAGAACAAAATCGAATTTTCGAAAAATCGCTTCTAGGTGCACAACCTCATGCTACAAACTAATTCTGTGCCAAATTTTATGAAAATCGGCAGAACGGTCTAGACGCTATGCGCATAACAGACATCCAGAGACAGACTTTCAGCTTTATTATTAGTAAAGAAAATAAATCCATCTCAAGCTGCTAATGATGAAATGTTCTTGAAACATGTGGCAAGCTTTAAGTACACTGAATCTGATGGAAATATTTTTTAAAAAAGTGTTAAAAGAGGCGTTCGTTTTAAAATGTTTCATGTGCGAACAAAACAACTTTTTGCCAGCATTTTGGGCGAAATATTGCCAGTGTAGAAATTTTGAATTAAAAACTTAAATCCTAACTGTTAAATTCAAAATTTTAAAAAAAAAACGAAAAAAAAGTTAACTTGGATTTTCTAAATTCAAACCCATGCTGTATTTCTTTTGATCGTTTGATGCGCTCAAGCAGTGAATGAAATTCATTTTAAGTGAAAAACGATGCTAATATGCTCATGCTAGTTTGAAATTCAACGTAAAGAGGACCTTTCAATGGCAAGAACAATACAAATCAAAAATACAAAAGAGCTCTACAAATGTAAACGGTTTGCGAGTTTGCGTCGTGGAAATTCAGATGCTCATTTTCAAAACTAAGATATGTTCTTTCAAGCGAAATTTATATTATTACTTTATAATATCTTACATCACCTGAGATTGTCTTGAAATGTATACCATAAAGCTATTTTTAGAACCAGAGTAAAGGGATTGAAACAAAGCAAATGATCTGCGGTTATTTCGATTGAAGGATTGGTGAACGTGACTTATCAACAGGCGGATCGTTTTCATTTCTGATTCTGCCATCTCCCATAACATTCCCTAAACCACTTGCTCCCATCCGACAGCGAAGGACACTTATTTTATTTTGCAACATAATTGATTTCTTCGTTCCATTTATATTCAATATTAGGCTCCTCTATAGTTAAAAATTCCAAACATGTTTCAACCAAAAGTGGCCAAAGGGCTTATTAAGCAGGAGACCCTGCGTATCTTGTTGCGTGCAGATGGAAAACAAATGTAAAAAACGATGCAAAAATAGGTTCATCAAAAATTGACCCTGCGTGTGTTGTTGTGTGCAGATGGAAAACAAATGTGAAAAACGATGCAAAAATAGGTTCATCAAAAATTGACCCTGTGTGTGTTGTTGCGTGCAGATGGGAAACAAATGTAAAAAACGATGCAAAAATAGGTTCATCAAAAATTGACCCTGTGTGTGTTGTTGCGTGCAGATGGAAAACAAATGTAAAAAAAGGTGCAAAAATAGGTTCATCGAAAATTGAACCTGCGTGTGTTGTTGCGTGCAGATGGAAAACAAATGTAAAAAGCGATGCAAAAATAGGTTCATCAAAAATTGACCCTGTGTGTGTTGTTGCGTGCAGATGGAAAACAAATGTAAAAAACGATGCAAAAATAGGTTCATCAAAAATTGACCCTGCGTGTGTTGTTGTGTGCAGATGGGAAGCAAATGTAAAAAACGATGCAAAAATAGGTTCATCAAAAATTGACCCTGCGTGTGTTGTTGTGTGCAGATGGAAAACAAATGTGAAAAACGATGCAAAAATAGGTTTATAAAAAATTGTTTTTGAAGAAATGTCAGCAAGATTACCTCGATTTGTTGTAAAACTCCACTGTTCATCAAATCGGAAAATAGAATTTCATAGCACACGGAGAAATCACATTTGCTTGCCCTCGGTGTGATGATATCGGTGAAGCGGAAAATAGAACTTAGGAGTATTAGCCAAGCTTTCAGAGTCAACCGTTGCATGGAAGAACCGTTGTCTGGAGCTTTCCAGTTCAATTTCCTTCCTACAATATTAGATAGCCTTTATTTTCCTAAGGCCTTCTTAAATATTCTTTTTTTTTTTTTAATTTTTAATTTGAATGTGAGCAACTACATTTTTCACAATACCTTTCAAGCTTTTATAATGCGCTGTATTCATTTTTTGAATAAAATATATCTTATTGGTACTTCTTACTTACCTACTAGGTTTTTTTTTTCTTTTTTTTTCCTTTCTGAACTGTACTAATTTGGTAAAGAAAAAACATTGAAGGCAGAAAAACGTTACTTACTGCCAAATAAATAAATAAATATCGATAAAATAAAATAAAAATAAATTCAATAAATTAAAATAAAATGTATAAATAAAATAAAAATCATAAAAAGAAAATCCCAAATATTTCATTTGTCTTGGAGAAAATGCGATTAAGAGAGTTCTTCAAGAGCGAAACAATATCTTATAGGATTTTTCACCTCGGTACACAGTGCCCCAAAGGCGGGGAGTTATGGCGTACTTCAGACGTTGTTCCAAAAAAACTTCAATAACAGAATGATTTTCTTTTTTTTAATTAGTGAAGGATTTAAAAGCTATGGAAACAGCATTAAATGATTAAATAATAAAGTATTAATATTTGGTACACAGACAGTCGCTAGAAACAGGACAAAGTTGAATTTTGCTGAAAATAGTGCACATTTACCATTTATACACCAACCTGTATCTTCTTTCGAACAAAAATATTCAGCAAAAGAGAGACCTTCTTTTTCCTAAATTTGTAGTTTAGTTGCCGTTTAGGGATGTGTTGTTCATGAACGAACGGGTCTAAACGAACGAATCCTTAAAATGAACGGATCAGAACGTTCTCCTAAAAGTGAACGACCGTTCTTTTGAACGGTGAGCAGTTAGGAACATTGTATTGATGCACTTGTGATAAAATAGCGTTTTTTTTTACTTTCAAATTACTATAAGAATCATCTTCAAATTTTTAACTCTCAATCAATCGCTAATTTCCACTTTTTCAATTCAGTATAATGCTAGAACCATTTTTACTTTCTACTTTATTCATTACATTTCTTTAACCGTTGTGGTTCATATGAGTTTTTTTCAATGTGTCCATTAGTAATATTTTGTGCAACTTGTTTAGGTTACTAACGAAATATTTGGAATGTCAACTTCCTAGCACACGCACCTGTTGAAATCCTTCTCACACTTTCTGCCGCCAAATTCTAAAAATTCCTTTTATCTCTTTCCCGGCGATCCTTTTGTCTGTTATCTATAGCATTCCTATTAACTGCCATCTGTATTAATTCGGTTCTCTTTTTAACTAGCTTGGCGACTTCTAATTCTAAATTTTACATTCAGTATTCAGAGAATTTTGATTTGGATTATTACCAGGGTTGACAAATTTAAAAACTGCGGATACGGGACAGGCTACTAGTAGCAACGGTAAAGGGCTCGGAGCGCACCAGCTCCGAGTTCCTGGTGACTAATGTACGTGAAGAAGAACTGCAAAAGAAAGAAAAGCAAGAAATTGCACAGATATATCTTGTTACAAAACCGTTCAGATTGGATTAATAGTTTCTTGAAAATTTTAGTCTGTTATAAAACTCTTAGCTGCGTAATCATTTTGAACATATCGTCGCCTCAGAGCAACAGTAAGATATCTTAGTATTATTTCTGGGGTTAGATGTCTTACTGTTGGTTTGAGGCGACGATATAGCTACAAGCAATCGAGAGTTAATTAAGTAAACAAAACTTATTTTGTGCCACAATTTTTAAAAAATTGATATATTTTGAATTCAATAATAGATAATCATTATCCTCAAAGCTGACAAAGTTTACTAACCAAAAAAAAAAAAAATGAAAATTATGAAAAACCTTGAAAAACTCTTCGGTTGTATTTTTTATTTTAATTCGTTGATTTGATAAATGCCAAATGTAGCTAATACTGTTTTCCTTATTGCTCTGAGATTCAGTTAATGTTCGAAAAACGAATTGGGTCACGTCACAACCTTCCAGTCACAACCTTCCAGTAGTATGATGTATGCTTGTACATTTCACAATGAAAGCCACCAAGAAGATATAAACACATAAAAACTTGCATTTGTACTCAAGCGAATGTTTCCACAACAGTATTAGTTGCTTTCGGCCAGAATACGGGACTTTTCACGTCCCGTATTGAAGTTTTCAGGGACGTGGGACAATGTCTCCAAATTCGGGGTTTTTCCGTAGAATCCAGGACGTTTGGTAATCCTGATATTACTGCCTCTTTTTTTCCTTATTTCAATAATTGATGTTTTTTTTTTTTTTTTTCCGTGTTTGTGTGTGTTATTAAATGGGAACTATGGGGTAATTTTGAAGCTCCCTAACATTCAGGTGAGTCTGTTTTCGATTATAAATTATTCAGTACCCCGGCTGAGTTACTGATATTTTTTTTGCTACCTTTTTCGTTTCATATATAATCCATTGGTGTACTTAAGGGGACTCTGAACTTTCTGAACTTAAAATATTTTTTAATTAATTTCTTATAGGCATATTTTCTTACTTTTTGGTAATTTTAGTTGTTTTTGCATAAAATGATATCTAAAAAGGTCTAATGAAACATTTCGAATGTATGTGGGTGTGTGTCGCGGGGAGATCGCTTGCAACATTTTTAAAGAATGAGATTGGTAAAAGAGTCGAAAAAATGAACGATCCTCTGATGAATGGATCAATTAAAAAACGACATTGCTAATCTCGTTGTAGTACTCAATACTCGGAATAGAGACCATGTAAGATTTAAATTAAAAATTCGTATTAGTATTTTCAAACTCTGAGGTTCAAACCTTAAATTTGTATTAATTGCTTGCAGCTGACGAATGAACCTCTCATCTTAACCGTCGAGCTACAAACACTCGGGAATAAGTTTAGAACGGCGTTTAAGAATTAATAGGGCTTGCTGAAATTTCGATGAGAAATTAAAATTTTCTCTGTATTTGTCAAAATTTTTTCTTTTATAATTTCAGTAAGTCATTACTACTGAAAAATATTTAAAAGAATGGATTTACACAGACATTTCACAGTGCAGTAAAATTAAGGTAAACTTTAATATTAAATGTAATATTTTCCATATTACTTAGGATTTCCCATTGTCCATGATTTGAACTGATTTGCGTAGTATATTTAAAAATTCGTTTTAAAAAAAATCACAGAAAACTTTTAAGTGAATGTTCTTGTAATCGTGGAATTCCGTGGACAAGTGCAAGGTTCAATTATAAGAGTAATATCTTGAGTTAGAACTTAAAAATAAATAGGGGAATGTGGGATACAATGAAATAGCGGGGCAAAGTGAAATGGTGAAATATTTACTCTGCTTTTAGCACCATCTATAGGGTCATTCCATGTCAAGTGATCCAAAATTTAAGAAATTTTTTCACTCACATTTCTGTATTTCTTTGAAATTTGGCTAAAATATGATCATGGCATATATATGGCGTAAAAATATAATCCCATTGAGATCCCAACTTGAAATTTTGTACAAATGAAGATAAAATACACAAATTTTGAGATTTTTTTTAAAAAAATCATTATATTTTCTGAGAAATTTTAATTTTAAAAAATGAATTTTTTTTTTATAAAATTAGTCATGTTGCATATCATATTAAACAGCAACTAATTTACTTTAAAATGCTTTTTACCAAATCTTTCTATCTATATTTGGTGCTGAGTTATTGCCCATTTTATGTTCAAGCATCCATGAGAAAAAGAGGGTTTATCTAAAAATCAAAGTCTCATAAATAAAAAAATAAAAGAGATAAAATTCTAAAAATTTGGATTTTTGATGACCTCGAAGGGTACAATCGATGAGTTAAATTTCAAAGAAATACAAAAATGTGATGCAAAAACTTTGGATCACTTGACATGGAATGACCCTATACAGTGGTTGGAAGTAGCGCGCTACAAGTAGCGACGCAACTGTAATAGCTACATTTTTGAGTAGTTTGTAGTGTAGCGCACTACTTTTTAAAAAAAGTAGTGTAGTGAGTAGTTAACTACAAAAAAATAGTAGTTTGTAGCGATTTCTGGAAACTACTTTTAAATAAATTAAACAAAAAAAAAAGAGGTTCAAACGAATTTGACTGGCACAAATTTTACACAAGTACATCAGCGGAGGCAATTAGAAACAAGACTCATAAAAATACGAGCTGACCTCAGGCATTTCATTTTTACATCATACGTTATATCTGTTTGACGCCATTAGTTTGTTTGCCGTCGTAATTTTCATATTTCACCAATATTTATATTGAAAAATGCATTTATTTTCGCAAAAATGAAGATATTGGTGATTTTGCGAGTTGAAAATTTTTGTGAATTTTGTATGAATAGACCGAAGATTGAAAAACAAAAATATTTTAGCGAGGCTCAAGTTTTCTATAGTATTCACCAAATAAAAAGAAGCTACGGAGAATGTTATAGAAAAGGATGAAATTGGACTGTTCTGGAAGACTTACAATACTTACGAGCATTAGAGTGTTTAAGAGTATGATAACGGATATTTTTCTTAGTGTCTTCTGATGAGCTAATTTATCAATTTTTTTTTTTGTTCAATCCTCTTACGGTGTGTGTGTGTATTAAGGTGTACCCCCCCCCCCTTCCAAAATAGAAAGTTGAATTTTCAAGTCGCACACTCTCTTACATTTTATCCTTTTTCGTCAAAAAAAAAAAAAAAAAAAATCATTTAATTTGAACAACAGCAACAAGTGCCGATTATATCTGAAAGTGTGAACCAGCGCTTGTGTAATGCTAACTACCAAACGGCACGACCTTGAGGGTCACGGATTTGGACAAAATTCTAGATATAGCTTTATTCCAATTAGATATGAGCCCAGGTATAGCGGTTTGACTGCATAGGCCCTAGTTCGGCTGCAACGAGGGTCCAAAGTTGATAATTTGGACCCAGAATTGCAATGGTATTTCCTGTAAAATTACCATTTTTATCGCTTTTTCTGCTATTGTACTGCAGAAGGAGCCGTTTGCATGCTTATATTTGAATTAATTAAGTTGAATACTAGTTTTTAATAAGCAGTTCTCAAATTCAAATTGGCTCTTACTTTTAATTTCAATAACTTGAATGCCGAAATAATATAGTAACAGGATATTTATCGTTTGCAAATGAAAAACTAATTATTTTCATTTTATATTAATCATCTGCTATTAACAAGTATTTATCGTTTGCTAATAAAAACATTTGCTTTAACTGGATATTTATTGTCTGCTATCAAAGATATTCCACATTGATAAGCCAAAAAATGGGAGAAGAGAAAACACTCTGATTTATTGCACATGGCACACAAAAGAACAAAATTACAAGATTGTTTCGACTGTTAAAGCAACTTAGATCATGGCCATAAATAAATACGTGTCCTCCCTTGTACACAATATATTTACAAAAGATGAAAAAGATGTTGGGAGATCGAACATAGTAACAAATTAAGAAATTCCAATGAAAACGCCATTGCATTTCTGGGGCCAAACTAGCAACTTTGGACCCTCGTTGCAGAGAAATTAGGGCCTATGCAGTCAAACCGCTTTACCTGCGCTCATATCTAGTGGGAATGGACCTATAGCTAGAATTTTGTCAAAATCCGTGACCCTCAAGGTCGTGCCGTTTGGTCGTAAGCCAAATTAAAATAAAATGTTTTTTTAGAAACTCAAATATTCTGTTGATAAAACGCTGCTCCTATATGCGCCACATATGCACCACAAAAACATTTATTCAAATTACCGATGCATCGGCCTGGCCGATGCATCGGCGCCGATGTTTCAACAATTTAGCCATCGGCATCGGCATCGGCGGCCGATGCTAACTTGCAGGAAACATCGGCCCATCGGCCTTAAAATACATTGAAAAGCCGATGGAATTGGCCGATGTTTTTGAAAAAAAAGAAGTACCTTTGCTGTTTTACTTTTTAATACAAAGTAAAGAGAGTTATTGTTTTCATATAAAATTGTTTACTTAATTTTCAGTATGAATTTCTATATTAGTCACCCCTGAAAGAGTTTTTAATACTGCATTCAGGTACCAAACAAATTAATTATTGCGTTGTTTCTTGCAGCTGGATGTACGTATATATCTCTCATAAATTATAACTCAAAGATGGTAAGCTGTAGAAGGTTCAATTTTCACATGTGGGGAGTGTGTACGTTCCAGTTGCGCACTTCCTTTTTTGTTTTCGATCGGGTGTTCTAAAAAGCCGGTTTACTCATTTTTTGTAGCTATTAATTACTTATTTCAATGCAAAACTAATCTAGCGTCTCAGACTGATAATCGTGTAGTGATATATTGCCGAATTGGAGATCATGGAAACAAATATGAGATGGCGAAACCGGTTTCCGTGTCATTTTGGTAGATTCCTGTTGAATCGACGGTAATTTTTAATTTTTCAATACTTGTAATATGAATCACAGTAATGCAGTCTTTTCTGTATCGCTTCGGCGGAGTTAGAAGTTTAGGGCCCGTCGAAATACATTTTGGGGCCCTATTTCTCTATCACAGAAGTTGTAAAACATTTATCATAAGCATTTTTGTAACTCCTACGGTACCCCTATGGTTATGGGGCAACATTTGCTATGTTTTAAACCCGTCACTGCACGTCAAAACAAACTCGGGTGCAAGTTTTAAAAGGTTTTTTTCTGATCCATGTTTATGACTATTTTGAACTCTATTTTTTACGACTATTTTTTGAATTTCCGAGAACACTTGCATGCCCCTCCTTCCACTCCCTGAATTTCTGAAATTAAACTCTAGTTATACTTGTGAACTCTTTAAATTAACACCAACATAATTTAATGTTTTTTAACTATTTTTAGTGTACCTAAATCTATACATTATTACAATATTACTGAAATCTTAGTTATATGTTCAATTAAAAAAACAAACAAACAAACAAACCAATTGGTTATTAAACAGTCTCTTTGTTTTTCGTCCTTTTTTTTTTGGCTGTTCTTTCTCTTTCATCATACAGCAGTCAAAAAAAGGAGAAGCATAACTACACCCTATACATATTGTACGTAGTACGATTCAAAAGTTCGGGGACAAGCTGTATAGAACCTTACCCAGAATAATTCACATTACCGAAACACATCCACCTTTAAAAGGTCACCTTGAGGGACTATGTACTTCTGCCAGTGATCATATAACTTTTGGAGACACTCCTGAAAGCCATTTTTCACAACCTTCTGTGATGAAGCTTTATCTTCTCCTGACGGAAGAAAGCGGTGCCTATACAAATGTTTTTATGCTGGGAACAGGTAAAAGTCACTCGGAGCTAAGTCCGACGAAACGTTATGTTATTTGTTTGTCATACCAGAGTATTGACCAATCGAACCGTGCATCCTCAACATGAAAGTCGCCTTCTTCCCCACGATGAAGTTAAAAGCAGCTGCGCAAGAGGCCTTGCAGGAGGTTGCATAAAATGTCTTCCAGGAGAGCTTGTAAAAGCTATACGAACGTTGGCAGAAGTGCATAGTCGTCCGAGGTGACCATTTTGTAGATAGATGTGCTTCGGTAATGTGAACTATTCGGGGTAATGTTTTATACAACTTGTCTTCGAACTTTTAGATCATACTACGTACGTATGTGTTTTCAACTTAATATTTCATAACGTTTTTGAGTGACGCAAGTTTACACGCATGATGTCATCACAAGAGAATTTGCGATAATTAACTGAGGAAGCGTTCAAAATGGATATTTCGGTCACCTATATGTTCTTAAGTACATATGCATGTACAAATGTGCCGGAAAACTTGTGAAATTTAAATTCGGTGATCGTAAAATAGAAATTTAGGTCGAAATCTGATTTTTTTTTTTTTTTTGTGATTATACGATTCCTTATTCGTAGAAAGAAAGTAAAATAAAATGAATCAACGATCCTTTAAATCCCTGATAATCTTATCAATTTATTTCTGTTTGATTTTTTTTTTTTTTTTTTGCCATCGGCCGACGGCATCGGCCATCGCCCATCGGCAATCGGCCATTTGGAGGAAAACAATCGGCCATCGGCCATCGGCCGTCTTTGAACAATCGGCCAACAATCGGCATCGGCCCATCGGCCAAAAAATGCCATCGGTCGAGCCCTACTATTGTGTATGCTTTTTATTTACTTATTTTTTTGGAAAGTAGCGAAGTAGCGACTACATTTCAAAAGTAGTTTGTAGTTGCTACATTTAAAAAAAAGTAGTTGTAGCTGTAGTTAACTACATTTGTAACAAAGTAGTTGTAGTTGTAGTTCGCTGCAAAAAAAACGTAGTTTTTCCAACCACTGACCCTATATCGTTCTATTTTAACTATGTAGTAGCTCATGCAGTCTATTTCAGTCGGAAAAAAATACCGCAGAAGATTAAAGCATATGATAATACAGTAAAACCTGTAAAGTTGACTCCCCTTGTAAGTTGATCACTTGTCTAAGTTGACCGCTATTTTCAGGCACAAAATTAGATATTATCATATAATTCAACCTCTATAAGTTGACCACCTGTTTAAGTTGACCACTTAAGTAGGGCACCGCAAGTGGTCAACTTACACAGGTTTCACTGTACGGGGAATTTTCAAAAATTGACACTTACTTCGTTGTAAGTCAAAAATTATTTTTGTTATTTCAATATGATAAAGTTCTTGTTACTAACATTTTCACACTTTATCATTTACTTAATTACTTACGTATTCATTTATTAAGTAACTCATTTTCATTAATTAATTTAGTAATTCCCTTATTTATTCATTCATTCATTTTTTTCTTATTCATTCACTCTTTTACTCTTTTTTTTAATGTATTAATTTATTTAATTATTCGTTTATTATTTCAGCATCTTTTCATTTGTCCATTCAACCTTTAATTTACTGATTCATTTGATGAAAAATATATTTTTTATAATCGAATAAAAAATATTTTATTAAAAAAATATTTTATTTTTCCCTTTGCCCCATGAAAAAAAAAGTGAAAACTTTCCTCCTTTTTTTGAACGTACAAATTCACTACCCAAAACAAAGACAAAAAAATATTTCGAGTTTTATTATAAAATATAATATTCTTTCTTCATGTACTGTAATTTTCAAAATAAATTTCCAATTTTTTCATTTGGAAAAAGCTCAGTCGTCCTAACTATTTCACTTTGCCCCACATTCCCCTACATACATAAATAACTTCACAACGACAAATTGCGTTAGAACTGAATTACATTACGCAATTGAAAATCGAAATCTATCGGTTTGTCTAAGTCAATTTCAACAGATAACAGTCAATACGTAGATAAGTCAGACATAACCCCACTACATGGATTTAACAGCACATTTTTATTTCATCAAAATACTGCATAGCTTAAATATACAACAGAACCCAACATAAATTTCATAAATCAAACAATTTCAATATATTAAATTTGCCTTACTTGTTCAGTAAATGAAAACCAATTATTACTCATTTTCAAAAACATATTTATAAGTTTTATTAGCTTAAGAAACTAATTTTACTTGCAAATATATTAAACTTTTACAAGTGGTAATTTGCAAAGCTTAAAAATACGATAGAGATCAAATAACTTTGACCCCATACAACAGGGGTTCTCAACCTTTCGAGCTCTACGCCTCCTTTGAGCACTAACATGATGCATCGCTCCCCCCCTCCCACCCCCAAATGTGGTTAATACAAAGAGTGCAATAGGAAACTGAAGTGGATTAAGATAATTCCAGCTAGTTATTAAGTAAAAATTCAGATAACTTCACAAAACAATTTTAAAATTATTAAACAAATCTCGATTTTGAATATATGAAATTCAAGAAGCAAAGATGTAAATTTTTTTTTCTTTTTTTTTGCGTTAATCTAGTATCTAGGTGAGGTTTGTGTGCACTCATCACTCACTTTCACAATATTAATGATAGGGCTGAGCAGTGGCGTAGCTAGACCCGACTTTCGGTGGGGGTTACTTCTTTTATATATATCTCTGTCTCTCTCTCTGTCTCTGTCTCTCTCTCTCTCTCTCTCTCTCTCTATATATATATATATATATATATATATATATATATATATATATATGTATATATATGTATATGTGTGTAATCGCTTGGAATTTTTTCCTTTTCTTTTTTTTCTTTCTCTTCTTTTTCTCTTTTTTTTTTGAGACTAACTTTTCGGGGGGGGTTGTCCCCAAACCCCCCCCTTAGCTACGCCCCTGGGGCTGAGTTACTTATTACTCACATGTGACCACAAAATTGAGTACATCTTTGTCTGCTTTACTTTTAATGTTATCTTTTTTTACTCAAGCCTCCCTTCAAGTAATTCTACGCCGCCTGGTGGAGAACCGTTGCATTACACCGTGCTCACCTTTAACAACATTCATACTTATAACAGTAAACAAAAGGAAACTAGTATAACAGTAACCAAAAGGAAACTAGTACATAATTATACGATGATCAAATGGATACCTCACTTGCCAAATCGATTAACTCAATGAAACAAAAAGTCGAGAAAAGTGATGAAGAAGATTGTGACATAGGAGTAAATAAGACATCGTGCAACATTTTCTGCCATCACATGGTCAGAAATATACTGAACCAAAACTTTAATATAAATTCACATGCTAAGCGTTAATCTAGTATCTAGGTGAGGTTTGTGTGCACTCATCACTCACTTTCACAATATTGATGATAGGGCTGAGTTACTTATTACTCACATGTGACCACAAAATTGAGTACATCTTTGTCTGCTTTACTTTTAATGTTATCTTTTTTTACTCAAGCCTCCCTTCAAGTAATTCTACGCCGCCTGGTGGAGAACCGTTGCATTACACCGTGCTCACCTTTAACAACATTCATACTTATAACAGTAACCAAAAGGAAACTAGTATAACAGTAACCAAAAGGAAACTAGTATAACAGTAACCAAAAGGAAACTAGTATAACAGTAACCAAAAGGAAACTAGTACATAATTATACGATGATCAAATGGATACCTAACTTGCCAAATCGATTAACTCAATGAAACAAAAAGTCGAGAAAAGTGATGAAGAAGATTGTGACATAGGAGTAAATAAGACATCGTGCAACATTTTCTGCCATCACATGGTCAGAAATATACTGAACCAAAACTTTAATATAAATTCACATGCTAAGCGTTAATCTAGTATCTAGGTGAGGTTTGTGTGCACTCATCACTCACTTTCACAATATTAATGATAGGGCTGAGTTACTTATTACTCACATGTGACCACAAAATTGAGTACATCTTTGTCTGCTTTACTTTTAATGTTATCTTTTTTTACTCAAGCCTCCCTTCAAGTAATTCTAAGCCGCCTGGTGGAGAACCGTTGCATTACACCGTGCTCACCTTTAACAACATTCATACTTATAACAGTAACCAAAAGGAAACTAGTATGACAGTAACCAAAAGGAAACTAGTACATAATTATACGATGATCAAATGGATACCTCACTTGCCAAATCGATTAACTCAATGAAACAAAAAGTCGAGAAAAGTGATGAAGAAGATTGTGACATAGGAGTAAATAAGACATCGTGCAACATTTTCTGCCATCACATGGTCAGAAATATACTGAACCAAAACTTTAATATAAATTCACATGCTAAGCGTTAATCTAGTATCTAGGTGAGGTTTGTGTGCACTCATCACTCACTTTCACAATATTAATGATAGGGCTGAGTTACTTATTACTCACATGTGACCACAAAATTGAGTACATCTTTGTCTGCTTTACTTTTAATGTTATCTTTTTTTACTCAAGCCTCCCTTCAAGTAATTCTACGCCGCCTGGTGGAGAACCGTTGCATTACACCGTGCTCACCTTTAACAACATTCATACTTATAACAGTAAACAAAAGGAAACTAGTATGACAGTAACCAAAAGGAAACTAGTACATAATTATACGATGATCAAATGGATACCTCACTTGCCAAATCGATTAACTCAATGAAACAAAAAGTCGAGAAAAGTGATGAAGAAGATTGTGACATAGGAGTAAATAAGACATCGTGTAACATTTTCTGCCATCACATGGTCAGAAATATACTGAACCAAAACTTTAACATAAATTCACATGCTAAGCATTGATTAAGCACTATTAAAGCAGAAATGATGATTTTTTTTTAAAGTGGAGTTAATAGATTTGGCAACTGAAGCATCCAAATATACAAGCTTAAAAACATTTAATGCAATTGATATTTTCAACAATATTGCATAGGCTTTACAACAGAACAACAAATCATGCAATACAATATTACTGAATTCTCAAGAATCCCCGGTCTCTTAATTTTAGATTTACAACTAACATAGTGAGCAGAAGCCCATGTTAGTCGTTTATACAATTTGTGGCATTTGCCACATAATAACTCGCCACCTGGTACTTTTAGCAGTGCAGCTACATGACGAGGCAGGCCATCGAGTACGGTTTTAAACCAACTATTTTCTTCGCAATATGCAGAATTTGTAGTTTCAACTCGCTCTCTCTTTATTGCTACTTCCTGTTTATAAAAAGGTCCGGAAGCAACAAAAGCTGAGGGTTCTTGTATCAAGTTTTCTCTTTTAATGTGCATTCCAGTTGACCCTGGTGAAGTAAAATCATGCTCAGGGTTTGTAGTTTCAAAACTACTTTTTTTTGCGCTTGCATGTTTTGACGTGGAAGTAACTGAAGCTAAGTGTTCTCTAAACAAGTTTTCTCGTTTAATGTGCATTGCACTCGACCCTGGTGAAGTAAAATCATGCTCAGGGTTTGTAGTTTCAAAACTACCTTTTTTTGCGCTTACATGTTTTGACGTGGAAGTAACTGAAGCTAAGTGTTTTCTAAACAAGTTTTCTCGATTGATGTGCATTGCACTTGACCCTGGAAAAGTAAAATCATGCTCAGGGTTTGTAGTTTCAAAGCTACTTTTTTTTTGCGCTTACATGTTTTGACGTGGAAGCAACTGAAGCTGCGTGTTCTCTAAACAGGTTTTCTGTTTTAACGTACATTCTGCTCTGCAATGGCGAAACAAAATCTTGCTCAAGGTTTGTCGTTTCCAAACTAGTGTTAGAAAATGGTGTGGAGAGTTGATAATTACTATTACTCAGTTTTGCGTTTCCAGAGATATTCTGGCAATATTGTGCATGATTACTCATTCTCGAGGCACTAAATACAGAACAACAGATAGTGCAATAACAAATAAGTTCATTTTCAATATATTGCACTCTCGTAATTTTTGATTTACAATTCACATAATGAGCAGAAGCCCATTTTAGTCCTTTATATATTTTGTGGCATTTGCCACATTTTAACTTGCCCCCTGGTGCTTTAAGCAATGCTGATACATGACGAGGCAAACAATCGGTGATATTTTTTAAATAATCATCGTTATGACAAACATATACAGAATTTGTATTGGTATTTGGGTTTCGAGGAGGCTGGATCTGGGAGGATCTGGGAGGCCAACGTTTAGGCAAAGTTTTTTTTAGTGCAAGTGTTCTTCGGTTCATTACGCTTTTAAAGAAGATAACAACTCTTTTCTCACAATGAACTGTAGCAAGACACTTTGTCGCAAAATCTGTAGCATATTTTGTGATGACTTTTGAAGAAAGCGGGGGAGGCACTGAGAAAAATTACCTTCTTGGTTATTTGCCACGCTGTACGTTGGTTTTTCAAAGATTTTGCAGAAAATTGCACTGCTGGCCCCAACTACGCCTGAAAATGGAATTTAATTAATATATTTAAAAAATGAAAGGTTTAGAACTACAAAATATTAATTCATACGCTTATTCCCATAAATAAGAAATTATAAACTTTTAAGAAGGTTAAAAGCTGTTCAAAAATATCCCGTCTATAAAATATTTGTGGAGAGCAAAATACGCTTGTTTGCGCACTAAGAAAGAGTTGTCAGAATGAACGAGAATTTTAGATACCTGAGGAAAACATTGATCTAAAAACGTGATGACAAATGAATGCAAAACGATCATTAATTAATGATTATATGCAAAATCACAAATAAACGAAGGTTTTAGTACCATGTTAGACCACCTCTAGCGTGATGTCACGAAGTGATAAAGGCAGGGCTTGAGGCATAAAAGTCTTATATAGGGCCATTCCACGGAAAACAGTTATTTTGTCTCGTACGTGACGTTTCACGCGTTTGATTAAAAATAATAATTTAAAAAGGAAAGAAGAAAAAAATGTTAAAGAAATCACAAACGTATCTGTGACTTCTTAAGCAAAAAATGTCGTCATTGCCAATTAAAATTATTTCTTTTTTATGAATATAGGAACCGTCATGTGCGTCACAAAATGACCGTTTTCAGTGGAATAGCCCATATACATAATTTTTTTCAACGGTTTAAATTACAATTTCTGAACAGAGGAGGTCTGTTTCCTTTCCATTGGAACTTAGCTTTCAAAACTTCCAATTTGTTTCGTCATTGCTATATTAATAGAACAAAAATATTAAGTAATGCACGCAGCAAGCTGCAAGAGGTTGACTTTGAATGTACCTCATGTGACGCATACAAATAAATTAAATTTTAAGTAAGCAAGGTATTTAATAAAAATAATACTATGTCAGAAGTATATTTGTCTCAATAGTAAAGATTAAAAATGTGCTGACTGGTGTTTAATTGAGATATCAAGGTCTATAACAAAATGTAGGTGAAATTATCGAGTCGGATTGTCCCGCATGTAGACGGTGGAATGGCCCGCAGGGACGGTGGAATGTTTTCTATCATTTCTTTCCGCAGTAACTGTAAACGCGCCACTAATTCGATCACACACGGCTGTCCAAACTTACCGCTCAAAGTGACCCCAGATATGTTCGATCTGTGAAAAAATCAGGTTATCGAGCAGGCCACGGAAAGTGAAAATGTGGTGGGGGAAATCCTGTGACACCCTTGATGTGTGTGAACGAGCATTATCCTGTTGAAAAATGGCTCGTGGGCGCTCTGTCATGAGTGCCCATGCATTTGACTGACGCATGTCACGAACGTAACTCAGGAGTGCGATGAAGTTGTGGATCAATATTAGGGGGAACCGTGTGTCGTATGCGTTCGGGGAACCCTGTAACATCCTCTCAGCTGTGGGTGCGGTGTGCGGCTGAAAACAAAGACAGGATTAGGGCATTCACACTTTCGCTTCCGTTTGGAGTAGTGTCCGCTTTAAGGAATTGGATTGCAACCGAATGAACCAACATCATCTTCGCCGATAAATCCAGGCTTCATTTAGGCAATGATGACAGTCGTGTACGTGTGTGGAGGCTCCGTGGTGAGCAATGTAATAGTGCCTTTGCTTTTCAGCGGTACACCGCACCCCACAACTGGTGTAATGTCATACGGTGTCATTGCATACGATACACGGCCACCCCTAAAATTGATCCACATCTTCATCATATCACAAAGGCGCAGCAAGAAAATTTTCAAGAGCTGTGTCCAAGCTGAAAATAGTCAACTCTGGTACTTGAAAATGTAAATAAAGGTAGTCATAATTAAATTTTAATTTCATATAAGTATTCCTATTCCTATTCAGAGTCACAACTGACTACAACTGTATTTATGTCGAGGACTGCATACTAAGTGCCTTGCCTCCATTATTTTATATACCGATAGATGGCAGCACCATCACCGGATTGAACAGTTAATGAGAATTTAGAACTAGTCCAGGAGCTAATAGCTACCTAGTACTAGCACCCCCAGAGGTATCGTTTCACTTGGAGGACATTGAGACCACGAGCATATTTAACGTCGCCCAGTCCCCTTTAATGACGACGGTGGGTCTTCGACCATCGAGGTTCGAACTCAGGACCCTCCGGCCCCGAATCCGATACTCTACCGATCGGGCTACCACGGCCCTTCATATAAGTAACCATACATACATAAAGTGGATTACACTATATAAAATAATTTCAAAACAGAGAAAAATAACTTTAATTTTTACAATAAAAATATAACTTTGAGTTTGAAGGGAGGGGTACACATCCAAAAACTACCCCTTTTTCTACGGTACTGTCACAGCCCAATGGCACGCTCGTGACATGCTTCAAACACGTGTAGTCACTTTTTAGGGTTCTCAGCCACCATTTTTTTTACAGGTAATTGCTCAGCCACACAGAGCAAGGGTATCAAATGACTTCCTCCAGCACTAGTATCACCTTTTCTAACCAACTCGATTCCCTGATTTGACACAGATCCAATACATCCAGAATCACTTGGAGCGGTTAGTTAGACAGCTAGCGAGTCGGATCGAATTAATGGCGTGTTTATAGTAACTGTGTGTGTGTGAAACGAAATGATGTTTGACATCGTACGATACTCTTATGCCCTCAATGCTACTTAACGTTAAATCCCGGTTATCACAAATTTGCCATTTCAACTGCGCTTGCGCGCGGACTTAGCTTTTTGGGCTTTCTGTTTTAAGATTTCGTGTTGCTTGTTTATATTTAAGCTGAGCGAGAGTCCCACCAAATTAATGAATGCGATTAGAATATTTTCACAGCGACTTCGTGATATATTATATGAAACTACGGATATGAATAATTGATAATCTTAAGAGAAAAAATGACACTTCAATATTTATTAGTTTGGAAATATTTATTTAACATAAGTGTAAAACACGTTGTGTACTTCAAAAATGATTGGAATATTAGTACAGAAATCCGTCTTTTGCGGATATTTTACGTTAGGCGTAAACAGCTTAGTATTATACATTTTTATTTAGGTTGGCTTTGTATTAGAAGTGATGCTGAAATTCTAGTACGCTCTTCCGAGATTAAAAATTTGGTCCTGAAAAAGGACAGACGATTCAAACACCGAATCCATTAATAATTAAGACGCAAAATTCAATCTTTACCGAGGCCAAAAAACTAAATCAGAAAAAACTTTGTGATTTCTAATTTTTATCTCTTGCCATCTCATATTTATTACCAAATTTAAAATGTTTGTAATTAATTTAGCAAGAGTTTTGAAATCAGCAAAGTCCGCGCGCAAGCGCAGTTGAAATGGCAAATTTGTGATAACCGGGATTTAACGTCGAGTCTCAATGCTTGCCTATATCGCCTCGTGCATTCACGTTAAAGGTGGCCCACGGTACTTAAACCTCCCATTCGTTTGGGATTTTTCCTATAATAAATGAACATTTTGCTTTCGTTTTGTAATTGCTTTTTTTTATATAAATGCTGTCCTGCCAAAACTATTTCCATTCTGATAACTTTTTCTATCTGCAAAAATTCTTATGTCAATAAGTATACTCTAAACACATTTGATAAATAATGCTGAATTATATCGCCATATACGAGGGTATGTCAAAAATTACTTACAGTTTTCATTCTACGACTAAGATAGGTGCACAACAGATACCTTATATTTTAATATAGTCTCCATCTTTCTCACTCCCCACTTATCCCAAAAAGGTTTTATGTTCATAGGTACATCTCATTCATTGACTTATCTTCCTTCCCTTCCTTCAGTGTTTTGTTCTTCATGTGTTTACACGGATATCAGATACGTATTTCCCATAAAATCCCCAATTCACTAAGTTTTGCTCTAGACACCATTTCAGACACCCCCCCCACACACACACCCCAGCGTCTCTTTTACTAACTATCCAGAGTTCTAACGTATTTTGTAAATGTACTCTTGTTGGTCTCTATCACTATAGTATTCTTGTTGTCTAAAAATTTTAAATATGTATTTATTCAATAATTTTCTTTCCTTTAAAATTCTGTCAAAATATTGTAAACAAAACAATATTTTTACTTTAAACTTTTCTCAATACTTACCCTCTGTAACAAATGCTTGAATGACTTAAACTGAGGCTGAACTGTCTCTAGGGCCCTACTCAACCGGTAAACCATATCTTTGGTAGATACGAGGGACCCTGGGATGCAATGTTATGTAATGCACTTGGTCCAGCGAGCCATAATCTTCCGTGTGCCTTTCTGATAGACGTTTTTCGGTTAGTCATGAAACCAGTTTTGCACCCTCTTTTTTCCATGTCTGGGGCAAAATCGACGATCTCTCAAAGCTTCCTTGAGCGATCCAAAGAGATGAAAGCTTGAGGAAGCGAGATCTGGGATGTAGGGAGGGTGTTTCAGGGTCTCAAAACCCAACCTGTTGATTGTTTCTATGGTGTGCTGGGCCGTGTGCGGCCGGGCGTTGTCTTGCAACCACAAAACTTTCTTTGAGAGTAGAGCGTTTCCAATCACTGGCTTCAGCTTATTGGCCAAAGAAAATCTGACCACTCCTCGTTGCTTCACTTTGGTGCAATCTGATAAGGGAGCTGAAATGCTTATGTTGTTGTACCTAGACGGCAACCGACGCAATCGAGATTAAATTCCGCACACTTGACTACACACGCGCATACTGAACATATGCGCATGCTGCCGCCTCCTAACTAAGTTTAATAAAGTTGTAGAACGAAAAGTGTAGTAATTTTTGACTTACCCTCGCGCTATTTGACCACCCATAAGATGGAAAGGCGAACATCCGATTCACAGGTGGAAGCGAGCACAGCTATTAGTTAGCAGGGATGCCGGTTTGCCGTTACAGATGTGCGTACGCCTCGAAGTTAAGCAGAGTCATATCAAATTAAAAAAAAAAAAACTCATGTATCAACGTTTTCTTTTTCTCCCTCATTCAAATAAAATCGCGTATATGTTCCGACAATAATTTTCATAAATTTGTATACATCTGCTATTTAGAAGAAGTAAGCAAGTCTGGATACGGGGGTGGCAAAGGTATCGAGCGATAGCTGTTTTCGTGTAATAGCTGCAGTGGCGTGGAGCGGTGAGCATTGTCGTGTGTTGTGGAGGAGCATAATCGTAATGGCAATTTTTTAAGAATTACTCAGCAAGCATTTCGAATTCGGTTCCAACTTGGGTGATGTAATCCTGTTTTAGATAGAAAAATTATTCACGTTTGGGTATGAACCTTTCGAGTCAATTCTGCGCTGAAAATAAAATTACATTTGTTTGAAATTAAATTTCCTTTGTTAGAACTCAATACTTTTGATCATTTTGAATCCGACTCTGACTCTGAAAGCACTGGCAGAGCTGTGAACTTTGAGAGAGAAAAGAGAAGACTCCGACTCTTGTAACTTTACTTCGACTCCGAGGTCGGATCTTTTACCCCAAGTCAGTCCGACTCCTTCTTCCCTACTCTGATTCCACTTCCACAATAGATTGGTTCAAAAAAATCGATTTTTTTTTTTATTTTGGAATCGTGTTACGCCTCAAAAGTTGGAGTTTGGTATCCTCAATTGGGGAAAAATAATAAAAAAAAATCTAAATTGAAATCTTCAGTTCGCGCATGAGGCTGATAGTTTGAAAAAATGCGCAAAAAATTGAATTTTTCAAAAAATAATAAAATTAGTTTTGTTTTTATATTTATCTTTGTAAGGCAACAGCCATAAATTGTCAGTATATAGCTAAGTTCGAACCTAAAAAAATATTTTATAGCTTAAGATATTTCGTTTGCACATACGCCTTATATTGGACAGGACATTTTAGCCAATTTAAGGCGTATGCACAAACGAAAGATCTTATGTAAAAGCTATAAAATATTTTTTTTAGGTTCAAACTACTGACAGTTTATGGCAGTTATGTTATGAAAATATAAAAAAAAAGTAATTTTATTATTTTTTGAAAAATTCAATTTTTAGCGAATTTTCAGCCTCATGCGCGAACTGAAGATGTCAACTTGGAATTTTTTATCATTTTTCCCCAATTGAGGATACCAAACTGCAATTTTTGAGGCATAACGCGATTCCGAAATCAAGAAATCGATTTTTTCAAACCACCCTACTAGACACACTTATAGATATGCTACATGTTGATCAAGGAAAAGGTAAAAGTGTGTGGGACCAAAAAGCCAACATTTAGGAAGCCATTGGCGAGGCAATTTTGGTGAAAAGAAAGTACTAGGTTGTGTGGAGCAACAAATCGCCAATGCGGATGGCAGTGCTGCAAAATTGGGTCTATCCCTCAAAAAAAGTAACTCGGGAAGTTACATATATCAACTATAGGTTATTTGTTAAAATGAAAAGAATGAAACTGGAGTCTAGCCAGGTTCACACAACTCTTACAAAATGATATACATTTGTTGTATGAGTTATGCCTTTTTCCTTGTGTTTACAAAAATAACAATGAAATGAAATTGAGTTTGAGATTAAGAATTGAATAAGCTATGAGAGCTTTATTAGCTCTCATTAGGCACTCTAGCTCTCATATATGTATAGGAAGGTTTAATTCGCACAGCAAAATGATGCATAAATTTAAATGCGTAATCTATTTTGTTTATCTTTGAAGACGAATAAACAGAGCTATTAACGCGGGCGCCGGAATAATCATTTGCAGGGGATGCACCTGCATGTAAATAATTTATCCTTTTTTCCCCCCGGGTTCATTCAACTTTTAAAGCGAATGCAGAGAAGTATTTTTATCTTTGTTACAAATGTTTAATTTATAAGTTTTATTTCGCCGATCACAGTGTATTTCTAATTTTATACGTGGTAATACATAAAAATAATGAAAATACTTTACCAAATTCTAAATATTTGGACAACTCGATTGCGAAATATTCAGTTTGGGGACCCACTTTTTAAGAGAGGGTCCAGGCGCAGTCACGGAATTCACCTCCCTAAATCTGCCCCTGCTCACAATAAGAAGTCGATATGAACAAATGAACAAAACTCGCACAAAGATACATCAAAATATTTATGCATTTTTAACTCTTTCATTTTTTGTTTGACCACTCTCAAAAAACACATTAGCTGCGATATAAGTCATTGCAGTAAAAAATTCGCTCCAAATAGCAAATACATCAAAAATGTGTTAAAACACCGTACCTGTGTTTGGAAAGGGTTACTGTTCAGCCTTAGGACGGATGATGCCGTTTTTTTTTTAACCAGATTGAAGTGAAATCATTGAGAAGTATCCACATTCTCCCATATCTTTCGCTAAAAAAAGAAATATATTAATTAAAATATTATTAAAAGAAATATATTAATTAAATCAATAATGCTTTCAACAAAATTCATATTAAAAAAATATTAATAAAAAATAAAATTGATCTTTACTAATAACATAGCTGAAAGTTTGGATATATGTGACGCGCATAGCACCTAGCCCGTTTATTCCAATTTTAAGTCCATTTTTCAAATAAGTTTCTGAATAAGGGGGGTAAAACGTTTCGTTTACATTTTTAAAGTTTAGGTCATTTGAAAGCTTGGAATTTTCTGCATAAGATGAAGATCGTTCGAAATTTCTACGAGCATTAGGAGAGCAATAGGAATCTGAAATCATTTAAGAAAACCGAAATCCAAGGCTTACCTTAAGCAAGCCAAACGTTTTCAAATGATTAAGCTCGATAATAAAATCAAAAATTTGAGATAATAGAATTTAGTTTTGAAACAGAAATTAACTTTTGTATGTTACCATGGTTACGTCTTTTACTCCCTTTGGTTGTTTCGTCACTTTTTTTTTTATTTTGTTTTAAACATTTTTAAAAACGTACTTATTTTTGCGATTCAAACCCTTTTTTTTATAAAATGAACTTACAATTTAAATATTTTAACTGTTGCGAAAAAGCCGTCTGCTTTGATTTTCTTAGTTTCTATGGAATTATGTTCAGTTAATTGCGCGCACACCAAGAAGACGGATGTCTGACGTTATTCAATGCCGCAAATAGCAATTACGTATGTTTTTCCATTTACTCTAGCATTGAACAGCTAGAAATAAGGGAAAAACATTTATATAAAATGCAACATTAATTAAAATACAAATGTAATAATAAATTGACTCATTTGGCAAAATAATTGATTTCATTCCAAGCTTTGGTTGTGAAGTACAAATAAATAATATGTACCTATTGGAAATTTATGAATAAACATACTAGAAAATTTTTAAATTATGTGTTACAATAAATGTTACATAAATATTTTAATGTTGGAAATTAACTAAAGAATTCAAATTCCATCTTTTTAAATTAAAATTATTTTAAAATAACTATTTAAAGATAACTTGCTGGTTTTGAGATATTTTTCTTTACTTTCCCCTTCCAAAAATGCTTGGATATTCAGGGTTGGCTTCTTTTTTTAATATAAAAAATAATATTAAATTTGCATTTCATTTTAAAATCAATTTAAATTTATTTTTAAAAGACAAGGGTAAACGTTCCCCTTTTTGCAGCCTCTAGCAAGGGATCGTGATATGAAATTGAGATTAATATTTTTTGCGATGTATTTTGTAGTTTTTGAAAAGTATTAAGTAGTTTTTCTATGCTTAACAAATTAAAATTTATTAACTAAAGCCAATGGGTGTGAGCCCAACCAAAGCTCTAAAATTGACTAAAAAGCACGACCGTTTACATACAGGCAAAATACTACTATATATTCGCTAATTAAGACCTCACAATATTTTGTTCAAATAAGACTTTTTATGCCTAGATTATTTATTATCTACAGTGGCTCCCAAAAGTGTTCATACACCTACGACTTTCAATGAAATAGGCTCCTATTCATTGGTTAGAATTAATATTTTGGAATAGGTATTTAATTATAAGATCTATTATCTATTTTTAACAAAACTACACGAAAATTTTTAATAAAACATTAAAAATTAATTTTTTAAAAATAAAAAACCAAAAAGTGCCGGAAATTTTATCTCACAAAAGTCTTCGTACACTTTGAAAAAATGTCAAAAAATTTGTAAATAATCTAACTTTTTACAAAAATAGTATTTAGTAGAATATCATGTAGTATCAACAACAGCTTTTAAACGTTTGGGAATAGATTTCATTGTTTTTTCTTTCTTTTTTTATGCAATTTCTGAATAAGTGTTCAGCCGCACTTCGAGTCTTACTATTTCTAGTTTGCTTTTCGTTTCAATGGTGTATTTTCGTAATCTAGCCACCAGATATCTCCAAATATGTTCCAATAAGTATAAACCTAGCGATTGAGGAGATATTTCTAAGTTTAAGGACAATTTTTGTGGCACCAAACGCTAACGTGTACTTCTTATCGCTATTTTGATGAAAAACAAATTTGTTTCCGATTGCCAAATTTTGGGCTAATAGTTTAAAATTGTTTTTCGAAATATTTAAATGAACAGCATGATTCATTATTTCATCAAAAAATTCCAAATTTCCAAGTCCTGATGCTGTTATGCACCCTCACATAAAAGCACCTTCACCGTCCTGATTAACTGATCCAGTTAACTTCTTAAGATTAAATTCCTCATTTTTCCTTCTATTGACAATTATACAAAAAATTAACCCAAAATTTTAAATTTATTTTCATCCATAAGTAAGATGTTGTTCCAAAACGTTTTGAGCTTATTTATCATTGATTTTACGACGGAAAGCATAAGTTTACTGTTTTTCGCACAAGCATGAAAATTTCTGCGGGAAGAAGTCCCCTTTAATCCAGCTAATCAGAGAACTTAGCGAACAATTTTAAGTGAAAATTAAATGTAAAATGTTTCATTCAATTCTGCAGAAACTTTTTCAGCGCTCAAATGTGTATTTTTCATAATTTTTTTAACTGTAAACCTCCGATCACGCTTTGTTAACTTTGCCAGTTGACCTTTTCTTGCCTTGTTTTCGATCCGATTCTTGTCTTTAAAGCATTTTAACCAGCATTTCAGTATAGAATGGCATAAGTTAACTAATTTAGAGACATTTCAAACCAATTTATGGCTACTCTGAGGGAAAAAATCAAATTTCGAATCCTGTTTGTTGTTTTCGACGTATACCTGCCATTTTAAAATAATAAGCAGAACATTAGGGAATAAATAAAGAAAAAAATTAAGGCAAATGACTTTACAGTGTCACTACAATGCAAAAATAATAAAAAAAAACACATATGATAATTTTAATCATGAATTTATTCTAAAATGTTTCAGTGTACGATGACTTCTGTGGCGTATTTTTTCTCACTCTCATCGTTTTTTGACAAATTTCAAAAATAAAATTTGGCAATATTTTGAAAAAAACTACTAGGTTTTATTCATAATGGCATAGGAATGGTGTGAAAAAAAAATGGACTTCACATTCGAATTCAGTTTTGCGTTATTTTGATTTTACTGCAAAATTTCAAGGTGTACGAACACTTTTGGGAGCCACTGTATATATATAAAAATGAATGTTTGTCTGTATGTCATCCATGAACTCAAAAACTACCCGGCAGATTTGGCTGAAACTTTCACCGTTTGTTATTTTTGGTACTGGGAATGTTTATAGACCAGTTCGAAAAAAATCCGATCGATCGTTCCTTTTTTATTCCAATTTAAGTCACAATCCATTGGATAAATACGAATAAAATTATCGGCTGCAGAAATTAATTCGCGTGAAAGATCTCATTGATAAGAAGTTAGCTGTTGCAATTTTTCTTGAGTTTGAACAAATAAATTCTTTCTTTATTGTTTTATGGCTTTTCATGCAACGGGGGGATTTAAAACTTTTTCTATTTGATATTTTTAGCGATTGATTGATCTTGCAAACTGCGTGAGTACAAAATTTGAGTATAGTCACGGCTTCACTTGATACCTGGACCGATTATTATGAAAATTGCTATATATATGTATTTTTCCACGGAGAAGGTGCATAATATGCTCATTGAAGCCACTCGCCACCAGGTGGCACTGCAGAGTAGCAACTTCTGCCCCGTTCAACCGATTGTCATGAAAATTAGTATAATGATGTATTATTTTGTTGGCGTAGCAACGCGCGTCGGGTACAGCTAGTTATGAGAATAAATACTTAGCATAAGAAAAACTACACACTTCAAGCTATGCACGACAAAATGTCTCCCCCTCTCCGAAAAAAAAATGGAATCATCCAGCATAGAACACCCTCCACCACCGCTTCCTAATATATGCAAATGGTGTATACAGGATGTTTCGTTTTAACCTGCAAGACCTTTATTTTCGCGACCGTTAGTCCTAGATGTATACTTCCAATTGCAAAAATGTTCAAAATCAGATGCAGAGTTAAGATATTGAAAGTTTGACGTGAAAATAAAAATAAGTCAAAAAATACAAAATTCAACTTTATAAACGGCCCCGGGTCCCCTAGCTTATAGTTAGGGAAATATTATCCATTGAAAAATAATTCCAACACAAAAATTTTGAACTTAGTACGACCAATATTCACCGAGCTATGAAACGCAGCGTTTTGTGACTTACACCACTTTTCACTCGCCGTCAATAACACCTTTTGGGGGGAAAATATAACGGTTATCAAGTGTTTTAAAATGGTATGTGTGTATAGAGTGTGGTTTTTCAAATTGTTCGAGGCTTTTTAGTGTGTTTTTGCGTATCACGGCATATTTGCTTTTATTTCTGAATAGCAGTGAAAAATATAAATACTTGATTTTTCTTACTTTGACGACCTGTCATTCTTCTGAAAGGGTGATTAGTTCCAATCTCATCTTCTGTATGGTCCCTTAAAACTTTGAAATGGAATATCTCCTTGAGTTTTGATCGCACAAATGTCAAGTTTTCGAACTGAGTTTGTCAATATTTCATAAAAGAGTCATATTTAGCCTTTTTTCAATGAAATGAGGTACGGTCAGGTGGGATTGAATGGGTATAAAAACATCATTGGCTATTATTTATATAAGGCTGAAAAAGAGAAAGCAATAGAATCATTTTAAATCGTTGAAAATTATACAACAATTATATTAAAACTAGAAAGTCACCAGTGACGGGTGCTTCTAATATTTGAACTAAATCATTGCCTGTTTGGGTGATATTTTGATACCCCCCCCCCCTAAATTCCAGTAGATAGCGTTACATGTTCTTCATTCTCCTGAAATGATACTACTCGTAAAACAGTTTTTAAGCTACCGGATCCAGTTTAGCCTTGTCACGTTGGTTAATGTACTTTTGAAACTGTGTACATAAAAATAGCAATTTTTCAATGTTCTGTGAATGGAAAAAAAAAAGAAAAAGCAATTACAGTGAAACCTGTGTAAGTTGACCACTTGCGGTGCAGTATTTTTTTTTTTTTTTTTTTGGTGGTCAACTTGGACAGGTGGTCAACTTATAGAGGGTAATAATAAAATAGAGGGTAGAATTTTTTTTTTGTCATTTCTTGTCCCATGCATTATTTTTTTAACTAATTGGAATACTTTAAACTCATTTTCAGTGTTTAACATTGCCGTAAAACAATAAGAAAAAATGTTGCTTAAATATTTTTAGAGATTATTTACCAGAATGACGCGTAAAGTATCATACAAATTTAAAATTTCTGTGAATCAATCAAAAAAAAAATATGAAAAACTACTTACTTGATATTAACAATTCCTAAAAATTCATAACAAGTCCAAAGCGACTCAAATTCTTCATTTGATTTTTTCTTGTACATTTGTAACCATGGTAATCTACTTTTCAACAAAATAACTCCTTTTTGAAGTTTGGCGCATTTTCTGGGACTTAACATTAGCCCAATGTATTTCGATGGAAACATAAACATTCATAGATTTTTCTAAAATGTCTGGTTACTTATTTGAGGCGTAACTGATGAAACTTTTAGTACAATCTAATGCTTTTGCCTAGTGGTCAACTTACAAAGGGTTTTTTACAATACTCCAAACCAAAGCGGGTATATATTAGTTGTCGAGATAGAGAGGTGGTCAAGATAGAGAGGTTTTTCTTGTTTTTATAAGATAGGACTAATTCCGTTCCTGACAAAAACGGTCAACTTACAAAGGTGGTCAACTTTACAGGTTTTACTGTATATTTGTGTGATTAGTTTGGTCAATATTCGGTAATAATGATCGTAAAACAGTTTTTAAGTTACCGGATCCAGTTTAGCCTTGTCACGATAAAGCCTTTCTCTGCATGTTAAACATAACCAAAAAAACCCCCACACATTATCATGTCAGTTTCATTGTTGAAACACACGCGGGTTACTCGATCATCGGCTGTTATTTATATAAGGATGACTATGGTCCAAACTATTTTTATTCTCATTTTCAAATAAAAACTCTCATATAAATCATTACATAGTGCAGTATAGAAACCCAAAGTTCCGCCAATATACCAAATCTTTGACACAATAATTCTAATTCTATTAAAATCAGTTCATGACACTTTCAATAATCATCATCTATTGACAGCATTTTTTTTTTCAACCGGTTCTATAGCATTAGCCGAAACTGTGTACATAAAAATAGCAATTTTACAATGTTCTGTGAATGAAAAAAAAAAAAAAACAATTATATTTGTGTGATTAGTTTGGTCAATATTCGGCAATAATGATTGTAAAACAGTTTTTAAGTTACCGGATCCAGTTTAGCCTTGTCACGATAAAGCCTTTCCCTGCATGTTAAACATTACCAAAAAAAAAACACACATTATCATGTCAGTTTCATTGTTGAAGCACACGCGGGTTATTTGATCATCGGCTGTTATTTATATAAGGATGACTATGGTAAAAACTATTTTTATTCTCGTTTTCAAATAAAAATTCTCATATAAATCATTACATAGTGCAGTATAGAAACCCAAGGTTCCGCCAATATACGAAATCTTTTTAAATATTGAGTACAGTGCATAGACATAATTCTAGTTCTATTAAAATCAGTCCATGACATTCTGAATAATCATCATCTCTTGACAGCATTTTTTCCCCTTCAATTCAGTAAATTATAAAATTTCTTTATAACGAGTTTACATAGGAACTGAAGTTTACAGCAAAAAAAAAACTCTTGTAAAAGGAACACACATGAAATCGAGCGGTTGAACTTGTACCCATTAGTTTTTGGAGCAATCCCCAAGAAGTCAAACAGAATTTGGTCCAGGTGCTGATTCAATGCTTCATCGTCAAGCATTCATAAAGAAAAATATAGAAGATAGTTTCGTGATGGCCACGACATACTAGGTTTTTTTTTTTGGGGGGGGGGGTATATTTGGGAAAAAAAAGGGGGGGGGGTGAAATAATACCCAAAATATAGTTCACCTGATTTATTTTTAGTGAAAAATAGGAACTAATTCAGTTATCAAACACCATGCAATGGTATTTTTGTTCAGCTATTATTTTGAGTGACTGTAACTGAGTAGGTTTAGTTTTAAAGATTTGCGCGTTTTGTTAAATTAGTGTTTAACTCAGGATTTGGTGGGTTGTCAGTTACGTTAGGCAGTAGTTTATAGGAGGCCCCGACTTCAAATGGTTATTAAAAATTAAGAGATCGTATATAATTAGTTAGGTATTAAAGTAATTCATCGTATAGTAATTAAAATCAGTGTTTATTTTATAATTGGGTGTTTAGTTTAGTTGATTTTTGCGCTGGAATGGTAAAATAAATTTGATTTATTCGTTTGGGTAGGAAATCCTATGTAAGTATGACCAATTATTTTTTACTTTTTAGTTACTAGTTAGTTTTTTTTGAAGTCGGTACTTTTTTTATTTGAAAATAATTTATTTTTTGCTTTTTAGTGATGTAAGTATAAAATAAGTACGGAGGGTAGAGTATGTGGTACACTCTTTACGTACATCTCGAGTGAGAAAGTGTCGAGCACAGGAGTCTGAAAACAGCTAAGATGAGCAAAATAGAGAAAGAAATAGAGCACAACGTCTCGGAGACTTCCAAAGAACTGTGAAGAAAGGCTTTTTCAAATGCGCAGAAAATTGTCTTCATCATCAGTTTAACTTTATTAAAGTATGCTTTCCGAAAAAAATTCACGAGTCACTTAAAACATCCATGAAATCGCTTTAACTTCGAACATAGAATTTGACCTGATGACCATGGGATCACCTGGGAAGTATATACCTTTTCAAACGAGAAAAAAAAAAAAAAAAAAATCCCAAATTTGTCTATGCGGTTTTGAGTTTACTGGGGACATACATAAAAAGATTCCGACGAGTTGAGGACGTCTTTTTTGAAGTCGGTTAAAAAAAAGAAAAAATCTTAATGCGCATAACATTTTATACGTTTGGCACTAAAAACTGATCTTTGTTTCTCTCCAGGATTTATTTGTGCGCTAATTTAGTTAGAACCATTTAAATATCAATGGTTTTCCTAACTATTTTATATTTCACAATAATAGGTATCACGTAACTTGTGAAAAAAAGTCACATTTCTCTTTACTTGTCCCCGCTATGGATCAACACCACACTAGAAACAGAGTATCTACTGTGATGTTGTATATATGAAGATCAAAATACTACTAGAGCAATGATACTAAATGAATTTCCTATTTGCTTCAGATGAGTCTTTATTCAAAATTTGTGATACAGTAAAACCTGTAAAGTTGACCACCCTTGTAAGTTGACCACCTCTCTAAGTTGACCGCTTTTCTCAGGCACGGAATTAGCCCTTATCATATAAATCAACCTCTGTAAGTTGACCACTTGTTTAAGTTTACTACTAATGTATTAATACAGGGGAAATATTTAGGTGGGGGTACTCCCCCAAAGCCTTAGCCCCCCCCCTAAAAAGGAAAAATACTTCTCAACCCCTCCTCCACCCCGCCAAGGGGCAACCCTGATTAATATTAATGTTGTATGGTACTTTCTTTAACACTAAAGAAAGTACCTTTGTTTTCTGGCACTTTTTTCAACAATGGATTTTATATTTAATCGCTTAATATTGAAATTAAATGAAGTTTATTGTTTTTTGCCCATAACTTTTTTTCTAAAGAACAAATATGGTGAAGCGAAGATTGGGACCTAATTTAGACTACTCCTATCCATTAAACAAAAAAAAAAAAAAAAAAAAAAAAAAAACATAAAAATCGTTTCACTAAGTGAGACGCTATGAATTCACAAACAACAAAGCGCGAGTAAGAAATTTGAAGAGTTCCCTCGATTTCTCCAGGATCCCTCATACCCGGAATTGAAGACCATTAGACGACCGAGAGAAGTATACCGTTTCAAACAGAAAAAGAATGATCCTAATCGGTCCAGGCGTCTTCTAATAATCGGGGAGCATAGTACATAAAAAAATTCCAACGAAGTCTGTTAATTAGTATTGCCATAACTGTAAATTAAACTGACGGCATCATGAAATATTACATCTAGAATACTTGTCAAACTCCAGAAATCTGACACAAGTTACGATATATTTATTAAGGAATATAAATTTAATCGTAGGCGGGGGGGGGGATTTTCGTCTTCAATTCCCCTTGAATTGAACACTAAATATATTTCAAAACTGAAATATTAAAAAAGAAAAAAAACTTTAATGACTTTAAATGAAGTTATTTATTAACAAAACATTTTTTTAATTAAATTAATTAATTCAACTATTTTCGAAGCAAAAAACATTTAATTTACTGATTTGCTACATGAGTAATAAA
Source organism: Uloborus diversus (assembly GCF_026930045.1). Taxonomy (NCBI): domain Eukaryota; kingdom Metazoa; phylum Arthropoda; class Arachnida; order Araneae; family Uloboridae; genus Uloborus; species Uloborus diversus. The sequence goes on from NC_072740.1 coordinate 133,769,387, forward strand.
TACATTAGTAAGACTATAATTAAAATTAACAGGCGACACCGTGAAAATCAAACATCGCGATGCGTGAGAATTAAATTTTGTTCAAACAAGATTCCTCCGTCGAACAAATGCACCGTTCACGCCAAAACCACGTGACCTGTGACGTGCGCGCAGCTGATGAAAATTGGTCTACGTAGCCACAACGTATGAAATTTAAAGTTTCTTAGATTTCTCCGAGACCTCTCATCAGATCCAGAAAAAATTTTACTTGGGACCATCTGGAAAGTAGACCCTTTCAAACAAAAAAAGAATTTTTCAAATCGGTCCAGTATTTTTTTAAAAATACGAAAACATACATAAAAAACCGCAATACGAAATTATAACCTCCTTTTTTGAAGTCGGTTAAAAATTAAAAGCACAGGATTAGACCAACATCTATTTGTTAAACATTAAAGGGGAGCAAATTAATCCTTTTCATTTTTTTAATGGGATATTTAAGTAATCTCACTTTTAAAATCGCAGTTATTGGATAGTTTGATTTTCAAATTGAATTTGTAACTTGAATGCATCTTAGGTTTACAATAAAATACAACGCGAACATTTCACAAAAAGAAATTAATACTTCAATATCTGTTTAGGGGTTTTTCTAACTTCCCATTAGAGGGGAGATTTGAAAAAATAAAAATAAAAAATAAATAAATAATCCTGAGTCGGACGTTTCCAAAATCCAGGAGTCGGAGTCAGCCATTTTTCTTCCGACTCCGCAGCCCTGAGTCTACTATTCTATTGGAAAATAAATTCTCAGCAGCACTTACCTTTAAAAGCTGTTGCAATGTGAATGCTTTGTTTTAAAGAGATTCGGCTATTTACATTTCGGAAGAAAAAAAATTAAAAAACTAGTCGTTACTGGTCAAAGCGTGATTGGTTAGGTCTCTAGGTGTAGCTCCTCCCCATTTATCCTCTATTATTTATTTTTTTACAGTATAAAGAGAGGGGTACGTGTAAGAGGGGGGGGGGAAATATGCAAAGGAAAAAGAATTTAATGACACTTATTTGGTCGGAATTGTGGTTTCGAAAAATGACCACTTTGTAGTTTTACGAAATTTCTTTGCGTGCTTCTGTTTCTGTGATTCTTGCTCTACTTGCGTCATCTTTAATCAACACAGACGAATTCGAGAACAGATCCCCGAAGACTGATTTGGGATCCGAACAGAAGAAGTCTGAAATGATTAACGACCCACACCAGAGGGGCTGTCTACAAATGATGTCACACTGTGAAGGGTTTGTGAAATTGTGAGAATTTGTGACAGAGAGGGAGGGGGGAGTCAAATCTGTAGAAAAAGTGATATCATTCATGAACAGCGCAAAGAAGTTGCCTATCTAGTACTCCTTGCAAAACAAAGTTTGTCCGCACGATAACGCTTGACTATAAAATATTCCTTGTTTATAATTTACATCAATATTGTATAGCTAAATACCGCAATCAGATTTTACAGTTGGTGATTCGGGCAATAATTATTATTGCCGAAGTCGCATTAACTCGTGACACCTATCCGTTGAATGTTTAAAAAGTTGCATATTTATTGCCGAGCACTGTTTCCCTGCCCCTGCAGTAAACCTATTCACAGCACCACTGCTGTAAAAGTGTTAAGTAATTTATGAGCGGCATGGACCATATAATTTTGATAGGGCCTGGTTTAGGCTCATGAGGCTAGACCTAAGACCCCCCCCCCCCCCACCGAAAATTGAATCTTTTTTTTTTTTTGAAAGGGCGTAAGCCACAAATTACATATTTTTTTAATAAAGAGAAAAATCGTTATATTAAAGAAATATCTTCTTAAAAAGGTCTCAGAAAATCAATTCGAAAGTAAAACTGTTTCATATGCAGGGTGTACTGGAATAGACTGTTTTCAAAAATTTATAACGGGGAAACGGTTAATAATAAAAAACAAATTCTTGCAGAAAACTCCCCCCCATGTATGAAATCCTCTCCCCCCCCCCCCCCGAGTTCCAAATTTTAGTTCAAGTTTTTCCAACAGATGGCACTTCCGTTAGTAAGCCTCTAAGTCAAAAAGAAAGAATTGAAATTCACCGATTTTTTTCTTCGATTGCGACGTGTGATTGTAGCCGATGGTAGACATTTTAAAAATACTATTATGTAATTTTTTCTTTAAAAACATATTTCGAAAGAGTATAGTGTAATTTAATATCTTTCTTTGGTTTACCTGCTTACAATCTGCAGCGCCACCAATTGGAAAATTTTTGAACCAAAATTTGCAAATCTGGGAGGAAAGATTTACAGCCCGCCACATGAATGTCCTGCAGGATTTTTTTTTTTTTATCATTAACAGTTTTCCTGTTATAAAGTTTTGAAAACAATCAGTGTATTTCAGGACACCTTGTATGTTTCTTTGGTAAACTTTATAAAATTTGGAACAAGTTTTTAAAGATAAATAAAGTAAACCATTTAAATGAACTTGAAAAAATAAATCAAATTTTAAAAGCATAAAGTAAAGGTTATTCACGTATGCAACACTTAGTGCAGAGGTCCTCGTATATGTCCTCGATAAACAGGGAGAGTCAACTATAGGTACACCTGTTTTGGCATTTTTAGCTAACTCATGGTCCTTTCAACAATAACCAAAATTAACTTATGCCTTGACGGTTGACGCCTGCCTTGTCTAGTGGTCAGAGAAGTCTGACTGCGACAGGAAGGTCCGGGTTCGAATCCCGGCTCGGGTATGGACGTACTTTCTCCCTCCTGTCCTTGTCCTTTCTCTCATGTGAATGTGTTGTTGTGCTGTGAATGGTTGCCTACCCTATAAACGGGCCCTTATGGCATGTGTGTACTGTAGAAGTCGGACTTCACACTAAATTACGGTACAGAGTTGGAAAAGTGAAGCAGAGAGAGAGCGCACCTCAAATTGCCAGCCAAGTTGGCACACACCACAATAACTTATGCCTTTTTAGGCGAAGCCAATCTGTTTGCCAGTTTATTATCTCGTTATGGGTGTCTATCTTCAAACAATATCAAACTCATTGCGATAAAAATTTAAATTACTCCCTTTTAACAGAAAGTGATTTAAATATGAGCCGTCGGCGAACTTAAATACATATTGCACTATAAAGCTCTTACCATTTAATGAAAGTTATAGAAAGCTTTTCTATAGTTTTTAAAAAATAAGTTTCTATAGTTTTAGTGCAGATTTTTAGTTAAAATGGTAGTGCACTTTTAACATAAAAATATTTAAAATGCAATATCATTAATGCTGATATTTTATAAAGAGAAGAGTTGGGGGCGATTTAAATTAAGATTGTAAATTGGATCGAGGATACTTTAATTGGTTACACTCCAATACCACCTTTAGAGTTAAAACTGAAACTAATACTTTTATTTTCATTCTAAACAGAACTCCCCATGTTTCTGAGCATGTACAATCCAAATTCAAAATAATAGAATATCTGAACTGTTTGAACAAAATTTGTCCCTGAGTCGGGAAAAATGAACAAATACAAATTAAAAAGAATAAAACACATTATTCATGAATGGATAAATCAATTTCCACAACATTGCAGATATTATTTTAACAACTTATAGATCATTGACATATTGGAACATTATATTGATTTTTTATACCGGTTAAAAAATTAGAATAATCTATTCATTCAACGCAAATTTTAAAAAGTAGCGAAAATATTTGCATAGCTGTTAACCGATAGTTTGTCACAAGTATGAAGCTTCGCACTCGGATATTTTTACGCCTTTTTAAAAGCCTTTTTTTTTGCTCAAAATGGGTCGTCAAGGGGATAAATAGGAGAAAAAAACGAAGTAACGTATTGTATAATTGCTTAAATTAAGAAAAAATCTATCCAACTCAATTTAAATGAACGTTTTACAATCTACGGAATATAGAAGGACTGGCCAACTAAAAAGTAACCGAAGTAAACGAGGTAGAAAAATTGTAACAACTGGCAGAGATGAACCCAAATTAAAGTAAATTGTCCAAAATAATCGTTGAAAAATGCTTCTTGCGTCCATAAGTGTTGAAAAGAATCTATAGCTACCGTGTCCAAGCCAACTACACTTGGACGGTTGCATGAATTACAGTTGCAATTGCGAATCTACGAAGTATGACCAAAGATAAACGTGAAGCAGAAACGTATACGACTCTCCTGGAGAAAAGAGAAGCTCATACATAGACAACCAAGGTTGGAAAAGTATTATATTTATTCAGGGATGAATATTTTTTTGAAATATCCGTGAACAGAAAAAGTGTTTGGGTTTGGAGTTTAAAAAGTAAAGCGTATGAGTAATCTTGTGTAAGACGTTCTCTCAAATTTGAGACATCCTTTATGGTGTGTGGGTGCATATGGGCTGTTGGAATGTGGCGATTGTACGTATCTTAAAATAAAATAATGTGTGACTTCCGTTGTTTATCAATAATACTGCATGATACTTCATCTGAAGCACAACAGTAACACATTTAGTGACACATTTTATCTTCCAGCAAGATTCTACTTCGTGTCCCATCTCTAAATCAACTCGTAGATTTTAAACAGAAAGATGAATTTCGGTATTAAACTGGTCAAGCAACTGTACCGATCTCAATACGATAAAAAATTTGAGGTACCGTCAAATCTAAAGACAGCGGTTCACGACCGTATGCCCATCAACAGAATTGAACCCGTTGCCGCATTGAAGAGAATATGGAAACATTGTCAGAAGCGATGAATGTAAATAGGTGGTAGAATCCGTGTGTGAAAAGACTAAAGCATTGAATCCAGAAAAAAAATGACGCATTGAAGTACTGATATTGTTTCTTTTGAAAATGTTTTTCCAACTTTAATTTAAATATTCTAATTTTTTGACTCAATGTAAACTTTTATCACTATAAACTTATGGATTATTCTACCTCAGATTATTTTTAATTAAGTATATTTGAAATGAAATGTACACTTTAAAACCTAAGAAAGGTGGCACGTTCATTTAAATGCCTAATTTGCACTTATATTTGGTTAGAATAAACTTTTTTCCAAAACGTGAAAATTATTCTATTATTTTGAATTTGGGTTGTATATGCAAACAGCATCGTTTTATTGCAAATAGTTCAATAGGTAGGAGCTCCAACCTGTTGGTCGCGACCCCAAATGGGGTCGTGAAACATTTCTTTTGGGGTCGCGACATCAAACCTTCTTTTAAAACGTATAACATTAGTGTTAAAGTTGCGGTTAGTTTTATTAGGGAAAGTATGTTGTTTAGATTTTTGTTTGAAAAGTTGTTATTGAGTTTATTTTATCAAAAGTTAATTTTATTTATCGTCACATATCGTTTCTTTCAACAAAAAAAAAAAAAAAAAAAGAGATTTTATGATTCGTCTTTGGGGTACTAAGTAGTTCTACCTCCACATGGTACAACCTCTGGAAACGTCTTTAGACTGCTAGATGAACTACATTTCGACATGTAAATTGCCTCTATATTTTTTGGATCTGTCCGTGGCAAATCTTTGGAATTGAGCATTTGCAGTGGAATGCGTGCGGTGCACCTTTTGGAGATCATGGTACGGCATTTGACGGCGTTGTATTTCTGTCCGACTCACACGATGCCATTCAGTAAATTAGTTCGTCTCAGACTGTTTTGTCAGATTTGATTTTTCAGTGCCAGGAAATCCTGAAATTTTGAAATCCCAGCACATAAGCGTATAGTATTGCCTTGAATTCCTGGGCCAAGCAGATTTTCGGCCAAAAAGGGGCTGTTCTAGTAGCCCGCAAAAACCAAAAGATGTCCAACCGCACTGCAAACAGGCGCGGATCCAAAGGGGAGGGGCAATGGGGGCAATTGCCCCTCCCTGGGAAAATCAGGGGCGCCGGTAAGAAGGGGGCGCCGAAAGCGTCCCTGGACGAATATTTAAATACCAAAAAGAAATAACAAAAGATAGTTGGAAAATTTATTTGTCTCATTCACCAGTTCTCAACCTGTGTGAAGTGGGGCGCTTCCGTACCCCTCTAGGGGGCACAATATCTGCAAGTTATGAGCTTTCTTTCTGAATTTGGTAGGAAAATTTTGGAATTGGGTACAAAAGAAAGACATTTGGAAAATTTATTTGGTTAATTCACCACTTCTGAACGTGTGGGGAGTAGGGCAACAACCTTTAAGGGCGCAATATCCGCAACTAATGAATTTTCCTTCTAAATATAGCGGGGGGGGGGGGGGGGGGGGGGAATTTTGGAATTAGGGAGAAAAGAAAGAAATATACTTAGAAAATTTATTTGTCTCATTTACGATTCTAATCCAATATCAAATAGGACGCTTCCACGCCCCTCTTAGGGGCGCAATATTCGCAACTTAAAAAATTTCCCTCCAAATTTAGGGGAAAAGTTTTGAAATTGGTTTTGGAAGAAAGACATTCAAAGAAGTTATTTGGTTCATTCACCAGTTCTCAATCTATGGGGAGTAGGGCGCGTTCCCCTAGGGGGCGCAATATCCGTAACTAATGAGTTTTCCTTTGAAATTTAGAGAGGAAGTTTTGGAATTAGGTACAAAAGAAAGAAAGATACTTGGAAAATTTATTTGTCTCATTCACCGGTTCTCAACCAGTGGGAAGCGAGCCGCTTCCGCGCTCCTCTAGGGGGCACACTATTCGCAACTTATAAATTTTTACTCTAAATTTAGGGGGGGGGGGGTAGTTTTAGAATTTGGTACAAAAGAAAGAAAGACATTTTTAAAATTTATTTGATTTTTTTCACGGTTCTCAGCACCCCCTGCGTGGCGCAATATATGCAACTTATGAGTTTCCCTATACATCTACTGGGAAAATTTTGGAATTGGGGTACAAAAGAAAGAGACATTTGGAAAATTTATTTGGTTCATTTACCGGTTCTCAATCTGTGGGGCGCCCGCGCTCTCTATGGGGCACAATATCTGCATTTTATGAGTGTCCCTCTAAATTTAGGGGAGGTTTTGGAACTGGGAGAAAAAGAAAGATATTCATTAACCGTTCCTCAACCAGTGAGGAGTGGGGCGCTTCTGCGTCTGTTTCGGGGCGCATTATCATGAGAATTGCCCGTTCTCAACAGCGGATACAGAAATTTTTCAAGTGAGGTGCAATTGATTTTAATCATTCAACCTTTACTACGTATCCTGGTTAAACATGTTAATAACACTGGTTTAGGTCTTCAATTCTGAAACATTTCCTCTTGAGAACTCTGACCCCCCACCCCCTTTCCCTATTATTATCGAAGATCATCTAAATTGCGTTTTTTAACATTCAGTAATAAAAAAAACTGCGTGGGAGGTCCTCCTAGAGGGGGCGGCCCTCCTTCATCCTCCTAACATCATCGAAGAGCGTCAAAAATTCCATTATTGGCTTCAATTCCAAATCACTTCCGGGAGAGAGTTTCAGAATTCCATTTCTTCGTTTATCGTTAAAGCTGGCTTGCGATTGTGTTTTTATTTATGATTTTAGTTTTCAAAAATGTCCCAGGGAAGGGGCGAACCTCTCCCCTCTCTGCCATCACCGAAGATCGTCAAAAATTGCGTTTTTGAAACTTCGATATCAAAAAATGTTCGCGAGAAAGTTCCAAATCAAAACTCTTCCACTGAAACCTAACATCATCAAAGGGATACTACAATTACGTATTAAGAATTTTAATTTCGACAAAATTTCCATGGGAAGAATTTTAATTTCGACAAAATTTCCATGGGAGAGCCTCCTAACCCCTCTTTGCGAAGCATCATCGAAGATCCTCTGAAATTGCGTTCATGAAACTTTTTCAAAAAAAATACACATAAACCTCATTCCCTCCTTCAACATTACGAAAGATAGTTTACAATAGCGTTTTTATGCCTTAAGTTTTGAAAAATATCTGAAAGTAGGGTGTTTGGAGGTAAAAACACCCCTCAGAGCCATTGGTTTTAACATAAATGCCAATTCTAGTACAGTAGTTTGAGCAAAAAAACCTCCTCGAAAAGGTATTTTTGATTTAAAAAAAAATCCACTTCATCAAAAAACCTCCTTCCGAGGGTATTTTTGATTAAAACATAGTCCCTCCAGATAGTATTTTTCATCGAAAAACCTCCTCCGGAAGATATTTCTGGCTGCGCTAGTGCAGTCTTTAATTACATTCTTCTTATGCGGCGCAACCAGAGGAGGGGTCCACAGGACCCGTACCAACCCCTGAATACCGAGTTGATGTTTTTTTCTTCAGAAGTATTCTTTCTTACTGAAAGGAAGAAAGGAACATGTCTTAGGGATAGAAAAGTTATTTTAAAACAAGGGGGAAAAAGGTTTGGAAAAAACCTTAATTATTTTAAAAAGAAATCTTTAAATTAAAAACCTTTGACAGTTGCTAATTCTTAGTCAGCTAATTTGTTCCATCTCCCTTCTGAAAATAAGAATGCTGTGCGCGAAGCTCACCCCGCCCCCCCCCCCCCCCCCCCATCGAAAATTATTATAGAGAGTCTTAAATTTTTTTTCTGGTCTTTAATTTTGTAGAGATTATTCAGGAGAAAGAGCCCCCGAACACCCCGCCATCTAACAACACCGAAGATCGTCTGAGTAGCGATTTTGAATTTTCAATTTCAAAAAATTACCAGACCATTAACCGTATCAAATATAGCCTACAACCGCATTTTTAAGAGTTCAATTTCGAAAAAATCCTGGTGAGGGGCCTTTGAAATCCGTCCCTCCAATATCAATAAAGAATGAAGAAAGTTGTGTTTTTAAAGCTACAATTTTGCTAGTTTTAAGGGGATGAATCTCTGAATTTTTCCCTCTAACATCATTGAAGAAAGTCTAAAAACCTTTGTTTTAAGGACTTCAATTTCGAAAAACTTCCAGAGGAGAGTCCCACTTGGAACTCCCCTCTCTTCAATATCTTCAAAAATTTCGTTTTTGGAGCTTCAATTTTGAAACATTGGCTGGGGGTGGTAAATCGACTCAAAAAATCGGTATTCTAGTAGTTCAATAGTTCTTGGCATTCTAGGGCTTTTTTTACCGTTTGAGCCTATTTGCATCGATGACAGTTCCTAAACCGCAGTTCTTTCTTTAACATTCACAAATGCAATCTATAATCACGTTTATAAGACATAAATTTCAAAAAAATTCTGGGGAGGGCCCCGAACATTTGCTTCCTTTAACATCACCAAAGATCATCTCCCAGTTTTGACCTCCAAACGGTCCTGTTAGTTTTTGTATTGTGTGTTATATATTACATATATACCATATGTCTGAGGGAATTTTTTTAAAGTACCCCCCTTCCCCCCCCCACCTTTTAAACGAAAAAAAAAACTATTTTCAAGTTGTGCACCTGCTCTTCTTTTAACTTCAGAGGGAATGCAATCGCGTTTTTAAGACTATAATTTTGAAACATTTTTGGAGAATTCCCATCCTCCTTCCGCTAACTTCATCGAAGATCGACTGAAATTGCGTTTATGGCAGGTGCACAGTCCCTCAAATTATCACCCCCATCGCCTCTTCCATGCATCCGCGCTTACATTTTTGCATTTTGTTATTTAAGGCTATACTAAAACAATTGTTTACACTAAAAACGTTATGCGCATCAATTACTTTTATTGCAATAATAAATCACAATACCTTGTGGTACTTTTTTTTTCTTGATAGGACGACTGGGGGGGGGGGGGGGCACCACAAATTAACCTCCTAGGTGTCACCCGTTCTGGGAACTCCACTATAAAATCCTATTATGTCCTACGTTAGTTTATTTAAATTATTTTTCGCTTCCAGTAGCAATGCATTTTTACTAAATATTTTTCCCCCTAGCGGGAGAATAGCTGAATGTTCAGAAATAAAGAAGATGTGGATAACAAACAAAAAAGTGTTTTCCTCTTTGAGAATTCATTTGGTGGGGGGGGGGGACGCCAGGTGTGTGGGGGCGCCGAAATTGAAAAAAAAAAAAGTGCCCCCTCCTGAGCCGAATCCTGGATCCGCGCCTGACTGCAAAGCAGTCCATAAAACCGCTTATGAGATCAACACAACAGCAGGAACTTCCTTGTATAACGAACCACCATATTCTCGATAATCCCAGAGTCATCTTCTCTAGTCCTGTGATTAACTAATTCAGCAGGCAGTAACTTTGGTCCTTCCATCAACAGGACATGACTGCCTTGGCGGTCACCTTAGCCGCCTTGGCATTTTTTGGTGTGGCTGCGTGCCCAATGTGTAACAGAAATGAAAATTTGGACAGAGACCACCTGCATTCTTACAGTGCCGTTCATGGAGAGACTGGAGTATCTAGATATTGGGAGGCAAGGAGCCTTATGGGGCGGGGTAATCTCCGATTATCATTTGAGCTTTTTGATTCCTTTACCCTTTTGGTGTTTTTGTTGTTATCTTTTATGTGATGCGTTATTCTGTATGATGTTCAACCCCTGCCGTTGGAAAAAAAAAAAGATTCTTCTTAACCCAAATGTATGTTAATGCGGAAAAACAATATTTGAGGCCGTGAGAAGCAAAGGGATGTAAGTGGACATTTTCAAGTTTTGAGTGAAACACGTTTAAAGATAGCATCCTAGGTAGGCATTCATTGAAATTTTTTTCTAAATCATGCTGTATAGCAGCAACTACCAGGGCTACTAGTACCATCTCTTGCTCCAAGACAGAGGAGAGGTTCACTTACCATGTGTACTGGTTATCTCCAAATTTTTAATTTTGTCACTTACATCCCTTTGCTTCTCACTGCCTCATTTGAGTGCAAGAATTTTGAAAGTGTCGAAATATATGTTATAAGTTATGGTAGCTATTTTTCCCTAAATTTCTAAAACCATTGTGTTGCATGGACTATTATTCATAAATAAGATGCATCAAACACCTTGAGTTGTGTAAAACATGCCTAATGTATGCATCGATATATAGAGAGTGCAAATACAGAGTAGCGAGCTTTTCAATGGGGAAAAAAGGGGGGTCGCAACGTGCAAACGATAAGGTTTTAAAAAGTCTACTGACTTTTGGAACATCCTGTATTATAAGTTAACTTTTTTTTTTTAAATCTATTGTGACCTAAAAATTGATTATTTTTTTCCATAAACCTCACCCTCACAGTTTGCTCTTTTCCAGGCATTATTTGTATCTCAAACATGTAATTTGATCTAAGATTTAGACTGGTCATTAAAATCTGCTTCGATCACAAGAAAAAGGGGGAAAAAAATAGCTTCTTAATATGCCAGTTTTCCGTATGGCAAAACCTGTAGATTCTTGCTCTTTGTTCATATAAAGATATTTTGTCTGCTTTGTTGCCGTAATGAAAGGGGTAGAGAGTGCCCCCACGTCTCATCAGCAGACAGGAAACGAAGGTAATCAGTCGCGAATAAAAATTCGTTCATAGGTGGGCGTTCTAGAACTTTTGCAGGAGACGCTAAAAAATAAATGCATGTTGAAACCAATTAATAAAATAAGAGGTTTCAGTGGTCATTGTTGAATGGTTTTGCTCTTCTGCGGTTAGGAAAACAACTCGACAATTCTTTTTAGCGATTGCAAAAGCAAGCAGTAGTGTGATGTCAAATCATGGAAAACAAAATCGTAGCTGTTACGGAAAAAATATGATTATTTGATTTAAAAAAAAATGCTTTTTGTTCTCAGAAAAGAAATATTTTTATTGGGTTATTAGGGATGAAAGGAAACACAGGGTAAATCAGGGGTACCCATCCCCACTTAAGGGTGATAGCGCACCACCTCAAATTCTACGAAGCACCCCCTCCCAAGAACGAGAACCTCCAGATTGAGGCCAAAACCCCTCTCAATTCCCCTCTCTCTAAAAGTTTCTGCGCCATGTCTCCTCCTCCCCACCTGATGGACACCCCTTGGTAAATGGATACAAACTCCATTATCACACTTGTGGTAATTTTCGAAACAAAACTGGGGGGGGGGGCATGAGTGAAGACTAGGTAACATCAGGGCCGAATTAAGCTTCATGCCGCCCCTAGGCGAATTTGAAATATGCTGCCCCCTCCACTTACGTGATTTATCCAAGGTCAATTTAACTGAAAAGCACTTTTTTTCACAAGCCCATCGTAATAGAAAAACTTTAAGACTCGCGAAATATTTAAACTTCATATATCATAATCAAATTTTAATACTGTTAATAGTAAATTCACAAAATATTCAAAACGCGAAATCACCGATAGCTCTATTTTTCGTGAAAATAAATGTATATGTATGTACTCTTTATTACTTCTTCTAGTCATGTAGTGCATAGTGCATGCACCCCATGTTTTTCTTTTAAACATTGCAAGTATTTTGATTGTGATTAAAAATTCGCAATCACAAACTTTTCAGGAATTTTGTAAGGCATGTTGAATCTCTATGGGGCTTTAAATCTGCACAAGGCTTAGAGTTTTTTTTTTTTTTTAATTTTTTTAGTTCGTTTCAAAAGCGTTCAATTTCATTCTAAAACTATTTAATACAATTATATTCTGCCTTTTAGTATTTGTGTGTCTGGAGTTTTGTATTCGATTTTAAACTTTCATAAGACAGTCACAACGGCATTTAAATTGACAGAAACAGAATTTAGTTAATTTTTTCGTAAACAAATTAACCGAACAAAATTAACTGAGCAATAAAAAACACCGTAATTTCAAAGCATTCGGTTTACTTACTTTTTTTTTTTCAATATTCAAATCAAATTGTGGCGTTTTAAAGCGTCACCTATAGTATGTAAACAATACACATTAACAATTAAAAAATATATTTTGATTCGTTCAACAAATAAATGGTTTTCCAAACGGAGTAAGTTTTAACTAACTTACTGAGCAGAAGTAATAATCCCAAATTACTTTCCAATTCTTAAAACATCCACGCTCTTTTTAAACGCAGAAGGAGATAATGGTCACTCAGCCCTTCCAGTGCTGCACAACACTGGTGTGCAAAAATTAAGGACGAGACGGTTTTTTTCAATATAACTTTGTACAAAAGCTTTCCAAATCAACACATTTAATACCGTAAGATCCCCAATACGTAAGGACATGTGTAATGTAAGCAACACTTACTAAAAGAGAAATCAGAGGGATAAAAAGAAGCTTTATTGAAAAAGTAGCATGGAGCGCAATGCGACTGAAGGCCGAAACATCCCTGTGATGGGTGTCCAGCAAGAAACATCCGGTCTTTAGTAGGGGATATGATCTCCCCAGACTGCTAGGCAGGTTTTACAGCGTCTGCCCATGCTGAGAATGAGGGTGTCAATGAGTTGTTGAGGCATTGCTGCCCATTCGTCTTGCAGCGCCAATCGAAGCTCCCGAAACGTTACTGGTGGTAAGGTACGAGCTGCCAAGCGTCTGCCTAGAAAATCCCATACATGCTCGATGGGATTGAGATCCGGAGATCGTGCCGGCCAATCCATACGTTCAATATCCTCACTCTCTAAGAGCTGCTCGGCAGCTACTGTGCGATGACATGGTGCATTGTCGTCCGTGAAAAGGAACTGCGGCCACGCACATACATACGTACATACAGACGTCACGAGAAAACTCGTTGTAATTTACTCGGGGATCGTCAAGATGGATATTTCGGGTGTCTGTACGTTCTTAGGCATATATCCACGTGTGATCAGGTTGAAAAATAAACTTAACATTCATTCGGAGGTGAGAAAAATGGAAATTAAGGCCGATTTTTGAGTGAAATTTTTTTCGCGAATACAATACTTCCTTTTTTGTAAAAGGAAGTAAAAACGAAGGCGCACAGTTCTAGGGTGTAAAAACAAAGGCGCACACGTTTAAGAGCCCCCCCTCCCAAAAAAAAACGAAGTCGAATAGATGCGGTGGGCCGGTGGGTCAGTCCACCCCTGTGGAAGCCCCAAATCCTTTCCATTAAAAAATTAGTTTCTTTGAAACAAATAAATGATGTGGCGATTCGTATGAGAAAGTTGTCATTTCCTTTTTTCCTTTCTCCCATTGCTTGAAATGTTTACACATACTGAGAAATTCCCCGAGCAAAACTATCACACGGTCCTCTTCATCTTTCCTTACGTCGTTCCGAGGCTAAGCAATTTTCGAAATTTTTCAAAAACAAAGCAGTCTCTGCAGTTTAGCTTAAGAACAAAAAAGAAAATACATCCTGTGTCTCGATTCGAAAATCGAAACTTCCTGATAGGCATAGACCACCCCTAAGCGTGGGAAGCGAATTCGACTTTCTTATTATTATTACAGTTGACGTTCGTTATAACGACCCCTGTCGTCCAAACAAAATCGGTCGCTATAACGAGAGATCGTTATAACGTATTGCAAGTTATTAAGTCGAGTTTGGAAATGCAAGAATAATTTCTCATAGATATGCTTTATTTTTAGAATATAATCAAGAAACTAACAAAATATTTTTTTTTTTAAATTGCGGGAGTTTCTTTTTCTTTTTTAAAGTTTTTTGCTGCAATTGTAGAAGCTTTCCGCTTTTTTAGACTTTTTCCATTTGTGATGTCTCTTATTTGTGCGCTATTTTCATTATTTCTTTTACCTTATACTAAAAAATAATTCATTTAAATGAACACATTTTACCTTTAGAAACGTATAGTGTTAAAACATTAGTTTTCGGATAGTTAGTCCCGAGATTAGAACAAAAATTTTAAACTTAGTTTTGGACGTTACATTGGAATGAACGGTTCAGTTTGGACGCTCTAATGGACAGTAAAATAACATTGCATCTATGGAATTGGAAACGGGATTTCATGCATCGGTCGCTATAATGGAAAGGTCGCAGTAATAGGAGGTCGTTATATAGAGCGTTGACGTTATTACTATTATTATTTTGAAGTTAAAAGTACCAGCCGCAGTCTCCCCCCCCCCCCCCGAAAGACACACACCTTGATTTGTCATATGTAATTCTGGAGAACAGCATTGAGATTAAGAGGAAAGAAAAAGGTTACATTTTCAGAAGTTACCCTTTAATTTTATATGCATCGGAATATGGGCACATCAAAATAATCAAACACATCACCGGGCGCTAGTAATTATTCTTCAATGATTGATGCTTCTTTTTGAAGTTTTGGTCGTGTTGAATAGTCTGCATCTGGGTGTGCAGTTTGGAATTTCCTACATAGAAAACTCGAGGGATCGATCTATAGAGATCGAAGAACAGTGCGACCTTCCAGGGATGGATACAAGCTACCGATTTAGAGAGGGAGGGGTCATACCGAGGAATGACTCCCCACCCTCCCCCTTTCCTTCGAACAAATCTACGACTTTTGGTGCGAAACATTTCTGAAACTGCTTGTATGCCAGAAAAAAAAAGCACTAAATCGGCCAGGAATAATGCACCTTATAGGGCAAAAGTTACTTTAAACAATGAAAAGAAACGCCGTAAAATGGTTCAACTATATGCTACTTTTTGATGTTTTCAATGAAAATTCCGTGTATATGTCTGATTTAGAAATTTGAGGACTTTCGCAATGGTAGCTATACATCTCATCTTTCGAAAGAAACTTTTTAAAAAAATCTAAGTTGGAAAGAAGAGGAAGGGGAATTTTTTCTCCATGGGCCCATAGTTGTACCTCTACTGGGCACAACTATGGGCCACCTCATTTTAACCTAGAAAATACAGTGAAAACTTGATCTGGCCTATTGTTGTCTGAGACTACATGTTGTCCTTTGCTTGAAACTGTATAAAAAATTTGTTTATTCCATCATTTACCTTTTTTTTTCAATTTTTTAAGACTTAATCATCACTTGTGGTTTTGAGAAATTAATAAAGTTCAACATGGTAAACGTAGGTAACTTTAATCATTATATGCCTAGGTTTTGACATAGAAACATTTGAAAACTAGAAAAATCTCACCAACTAGAGGCTAGGTACCTTTACATAGGTCTCAGAAAATACGTAAGTCTGACAAATTGTAAACGAGATCAAAAAAAAAAATTTTTTTTTAAAACTAAAATGAGAAATCACATTTCTGATTCAAATCTCATCAAAATAAACAATTTTTAAAAATTATCTCAGTTTGTATTTGGTCCGGATTTCAGTCAGCACCTTCTTCAAAAACTCCTATGAGAACGAGCGATAGGGCGACCCCCAAGCTTTCTTCTGTCTTTTATTGCCATTATTTACAATAAATAACACAAAATAGGACGAAAGCATCCCTACAGAGAATAAAATGAAGCTCCAAGCCACTAAAAACCGTGAAAAATAGGTGGCCCATTGTTGTACCCCAACATTCCCATTTTCGATAAATGTTGAGAGCTTGCGAAAGCTATGAATCATTTTAAGTCAACAAGCGGCTTAATTCATAACTGACAAATTAGTAAAGCAAATCTGAACTTACTTTTAAAACAGTTCTTGGAAATCAGTTTTAGTTGTCTGCTCAAAGGAGACTTTTGGCTCTTCCACGAGTGAGTCGAATCACGCACTAAGACCGACTAAATTATGTGAGGCGTACAAAAGCAATGGCAATCTCTGATGAAACGTCTTTAAGTACCTAAAATGGTTACACTACTTGGTGATTTTTTTTTGGAGCTCGTAAGTTAGAAAAATAGGCCACTAGAGAGCAAAATCATCGCCATGGCAACAGTGGCCCATTGTTGCCCCCCTTGGCACAAAGTTGTACCGTTTTACGGTAGTATTTCAAATGTTTACTTTAAAAAAATTTAACTAGTTGAAACGATTACTGCAATTGTTTACATTTTATTCATAAAGTGTTAGAACCAAATGGGGGGGGGGGGGGGGGGAGTGGAAGCATGATAGTGTCGACGGTTTTGGTAAGATCAAAAGTTTTTATTTTACATCTTCGGGGAGTAGAGATTCAATCCCAGAATGCACTACCGGAAGATTTGGCGAAATATTAGCGCCTAACTTAATGTTGGCGAGTGTGCATGAATGAACAGGGTCATGCACAAGGGGAAGGAGGGAGCAGGGTTAGGAGTTCTTTAAAAGTACTAAATTTTGATTTTTTTTCCCCTTAAAGATGCTTAACTGGTATTAAAGGTCAACCCCTTTTAAGCAAAGGGGTTAATCCACAAGAAATCAAACAATGGCCAAAACTTCATGTTTTTGGATTTTGAGCCTTTTAGGCTGAAATAGAGTATTAGAACAACGGGGGGAAATGTACCAAGTTTTTTTTATCATTTATTTTCGAGTTATAAATTTTTAAAATTTTGCATTACTCAGTAATCTTTAAAAAGTCGTAATTAAAAAACCATGTGACTTAAAGAGCTAAAACTGATATTATTTTGTTCAGTATTTAATGCGGTTTTATAAAATATGTGACATGACCCAGCTACTCTTTTTTTTTTCTTTTTAATTTTTAAGAAAAAAATTTTAAATTAAAAAAAAAGCTCAATTGAAATGAAAAAACAAAACGTATTTTATTTAGTCTTATTTCAACAGCATTTATGCAAAATTTCATGATAGTATTCCTGTGATATCATAAGGGAAAAAAAAAGCTCCTCTCTTTCACACAAAACAATTACGTCACTTCCGTCACACAAAAGTTTGCCGATCAGGATTTCAAAGCCCTAGCATAAAAAGTTTCACTTCAAAAACACGGCTCCCCCCCCCCCTGGTGATTTTTTTCTGGATTCGCCACTGCTCATGTACCTATATATATTGTGTACTCACTTTCCTTCAAAGAAAAAAAAAATCATGCGGTTGTTAGGTTTCTTATTATACATTTAGCCTCTGAATCCAATTCGAATTCTACCCGAACGCAGGTAAATCATTTAGGGGTCAATTGTAACACCCCCCCCCCCCCCAGCTTTGAAAAATGAATGTTTTTACGTATAAATGGGTGTGGTTTTTGTTGTTTTTTCGATGAAATTGGGCAATTGAGTATATCATAGGCGTCGGAACCGGGGGAGCTAGGGGAGCTTGAGCTCCCCCTGGAATATTTCAAATCGGCTCAGCTCCCCCGGAAAATTCTAGCATTGCAGCTTATTGGCCGTACATTGATTTCCTCAAACCTGATTTCAAAAATGTGATCTGCCTTTTCTAGGAATTTCGGAATTTCCACCCCAATAAGCAACAAAAGCAGGGGGGCAGAGGACGGAGTGGTCAGTGCACTTGAATTCACCTTAACCCTTTTTTTACTGTTAAAACATCTCTTGATTCCAACGCGGAAAAGTGGGCTCTACCCCCGCGGCCAGCGAAAATCAGTACCAGTACTAATATGGATTTGCTCCCCACCTTGAGCTCGTGTTTCGGCTTTCGAGAGCGGCATTGCAGTTCAGTTCATATTCTTATTGGTTTTGAATGCGGTTCATTTGTCCAATGCGGGTGGCGAATCCAGAATTTTATTCTGGGGGCGGCTGAGGTAGTTAAAATTCTTGCTGAGGTCTCCTTGTCATTACCAAAGTTTATCGATGTAAAAGAAAGTGTTCTGTATAATTATCTGCTATCTAGGGGTGTTAATGACTAATGAATCTTTCTGAGTTACATTTGAAATTATCTAAAATTTGGTATTCAGTGTTAAAATTCTAAATTTTAAATGTATATTCAAAGCTTTTTCATTCGTTTAGACATATTTGCTATGCAATTTGAAGGCAAAATTTTCAATTCTTGTTTAAGGATGCAAAACAATTACGCTGACAAGGTGATGTAAATGAAATGGAAGAAAGAAAAGCTGAAAGATGTTAAACAAATAGTGAAGAACAGCGAGGAAAGAAGACAAAATTTTAAGAATTGATATTAAACACAAAAATTAAAGAGAGAAAGAAAGAAAAACAAGTAGCTAATTATATCTACACTTTTTTCTCCTTTCCTTCTTTCAGTGAGTAAATGTATAAATATTTGGAACAGGTAGGGAAAAAGTTCAGAAATTGGAAGGGAAATTTCGGAAAACTAACACTCCTGTTACTATCGCAAATTTGTATATCAGGCCTTAAGAAGAGCGAAAATAAATTAATTGATAAAGATAGAATAGATGTAGGAAATTATATATATTTTTTTTAACATTAAGATGCATAGACAGAGGGTGAAAGAATTTATTTCTGGTATGGGGGGTGGCTGCAGCCTCATAGCCCCCCCCCCCCCCCTGGATTCGCCATTAGTCCAATGATCACAAAAAGAGTTAATAAGGAGCCAGTCTGGCATTTAAATATGAATAACATGGGAAGGTGCTCCAGACATGACTGAAAAAAGGTTACTAAAGTAGTTTGTATTTGTTCAAATAATGTTGAACTTGTTCAAATAATTTCAACTTTTCCAAAAGCTTACAGTGGCTCCCAAAAGTATTCGTACACTTACGATTTTCAATGAAATACACCATTATCGATTCGTTAAAATTAATATTTTGGAACGGGCATTTGATTATAAGATCTATGATTTATTTTTTAACAAAACTACATGAAAACTGTTAATAACATAATAAAACTTGATTTTTTAAGAAATCAATAATCAAAAAGTGCCAGAAACTTGATCTTAGAAAAGTCTTCGTACACTTTGAAAAAATGTCAAAAAACTACTAAATAATCTAACTTTTACTAAGTTATTATTTAGTAGAATATCATTCAGTATCAGCAACAGCTTTTAAACGTCTGGGAATAGATTTCATTTTTTTTTTGAGCAATTTCTGAGTAAGTGTTCAGCCGCACTTCGTGTCTTACTGTTTCTAATTCGTTTTCCGTTTCAATAGTGTATTTTCGTAATATATCCACCAGATATCTCCAAATATGTTCTATTAAGTTTAAATCTGGCGATTGAGGAGATATTTCTAAACTTATGACAATATTTGAAGCACCAAACGCAAACGTGTGCTTCTTATCGTTATCTTGATTTAACAAAAACGAAGTTGTTTCCGAATGCCAAATTTTGGGCTAATAATTTAAAATTGTTTTTAAAAATATTTCACTGAACAGCATGATTCGTCGAAAAGTTTCAAACTTCCAAGTCCTGCACCCTCACACAAGAACACCTTCACTGTCCTGATTAGCTGATCCCAACTAAGTTCTTTTTAGCTTTAATTTCTCATTTTTTTTTCTATTTACAATTATGCAACAATTTAACCCAAAATGTTGAATTTATTTTTATTTTTAAGTAAGACGTTGTTCCAAAATGTTTTGAGCTTATTTATCATTGATTTTACGGCTGAAAACGTAAGCTTTCTGTTTTTCGCACGAACAAGAAAATTTCTGCAGGAAGAGGTCCCATTTAATCCAGGTAATCAGAGAACTTGGCGAATAATTTTAGGGGAAAATTAAACGAAAATGTTTCATTCAATTCTGCAGAAATTTTTTCATCACCAAAAGGTGTATTTTTCATCCTTTTTTTTTTTAACTGTAAATTTCCGATCACGCTTTGTTAACTTTGCATTTGACATTTTCTTACCTTGTTTTCGATCCTATTCTTGTCTTTAAAGCATTTTATCAAGTATAAATTAACTAATTTAGAGACATTTCAAACCAATTTACGGCTATTGAAAGAGAAAAAACATCAAATTTCGAATTGTGTTTTTGGTTTATGCGCATAGCTGCCATTTTAAAATAATAAGCAGAATATAGGGCATAAATAAACAAAAAATTATAGCCAAATGACTTTACAGTGTGTCATCACAATGCAAAAATAATAAAAACACAACTTATGATAATTTTAATCATGAGTTTATTCGAAAATATTTCAGTGTGAGATGGCTTTTGTGGCGTATTTTTTTCTCTGAGCTTTCGTCTTTTGACAAATTTCAAAAATAAAATCTAGCAATATTTTGAAAAAAAAAACTACTGGGTTTTATTGAGAATGGCATAGGAATATTGTGAAAAAAAATGGACTTCATGTTCGAATTCAGTTTCGCGTTATTTTGATTTTACTACAAAATTTCAAGGTGTACGAACACTTTTGGGAGCCACTGTATCTCATTTTAAGTTATCTGACCCCTCACATTATACTTTAAGAAGTTACAGTTATTCTTGTTTTTTGAGCAATCACGATTGCTTATTGCTTTCATTTGACTGTTTGGATGTGCTATCATTTTATTTTCCCGCCAGCACCCTCTGCAGCACCACCGTCGACCGGCCTAACGATGCTGCTCCTCTAGCGAAAATCATCTCCAGGTAGCGTCAATGTCCTACACTTACACGCATACATACACGCACGTACAAACAAACACATACACCTACACACATACACAAACACATACACACACACATACATCCGGACATATATACACACACCTACACACAACTACCCACACACTCATGCCTGCACAGAGACACAAACACATATGCCTACACACACATACACATCCCCCCCCCCCCCACCACAAACACTCATACACACAACTACCCACACATTCATGCCTACACACAGACACAAACACATATTCCTACACACACATACACATTCCCCCCCCCTACCACAAACACTCATACACACAACTACCCACACACTCATACCGGCACACAGACACAAACACACACGCCTACATACACACACACACACACACTCGTGATTGCGAAAAAACATAATTTGAATTCCAGATGTCAAAATTCAAATTAATTTTTTTTTTTTTTTTTTTTTTTTTTTGCTTTCTCAAAATTACGATTTTTTCATCACTTACAGATATATTTTTATGCCAAAATTTTTACCTTTCATCTATTATTGCAGAAAAAAAGCCAACAATATTTTATAGTTTCTATCAAAGACTCAAAGACTTTAAACTAAAAATTTATCTGAACAATATAATATATAGTGAACAATTCATTTTAACACATATCCAACGTTCTGTTTTTCCTCCCTCCTGTTTCATCCATTCCCTTTTTTCTAGTTCTCAGAAAATAAGAAAGTCTTCTAAATGCTACGCTGTCGAAGCCTCCCCTTTCCCCCAAAATTATTACAAAGCGCCTCAAATTTTGTTTTCAATTCTCAATTCCCTGAAAATTTCCGGAAGAGAGTCCTTTGAATGCCTTGCCCTCCAACAACATGGGAGATTATGTAATATTCCGTTTTTGGGACTTCAATTTCAAAAAAATTGCTGGACCCCTAACGCCAACAAATATGATCCACAGTCGCGTTTTTCAGCATTTACAATTTCGAAAAAATTAAGAAGAAGAAACCTCTGATTTTTTTCTGATTACATCATTGAAAAACGCTCTTTATTAGGACTTCAATTTTGAAAAATTTCCAGAGTAGAGCCCTAGTACAGCCTTTTCCCCTGCCATCATTGAAGGTTGTCTACAATTACGTTTTTAGGACTTCCAATTCGAAATATTGGGACGGAGATGTAAATCGTTCGAAAAAATCGATCGAGGACAATCCTTCGAGTCATATTTTCACTAAAGGCAACAAATATGGTATATAATCGCGTTTTAAGACATTAATTTCGAAAAATTTTCAGGGAGGGTTTTCAAACCTTTTCTCCCCTTAACATTATCAAAGATCACCTATAAGTTCGATTTTAAAACAAGAATTTTGAAAATTTTCCGGGAGAGACCCCAAAACACCTCTATTTCTACGTACTCATCTTCGAGTACTAATCGACTCCTTTTCAAAACCAGAAGTTTAATCACCTCATTCTCTCCATAAACAATTGTATATATACAATATTCAATAAGAAGATGGAAGATTCGAAGCCAATATTTTATGGGGAAAAACGTTTAAAAGCCCCCCCCCCCCCCGTCACCCCCTAAAAAAAATTATTTTCTGGTTGCGCCTCTGCTTCTACCCCTTAGATTCCAGACACTTGTCCCAGCTCCCCCTACTTCTACAAAGTTCCTACGCCTCTGGAGTATATACCCCCCCCCCCTGGAAAAGTTCAAAATGACGGGCCTGCCCGAACGCCGTAATAAAAATGCATATGTGGTTCCCCTAAATGCCTTATCCGACGCAGGGGTGCCCACAGGGGGGGGGGATTATGGTGCACGTTAAATACCTGAACTTCAAAATTTTTGAGAGTTTTTTTTTTTTTTTTTTTTTGAACGTGAAATTTTTTGGAGAATAATATATTTAAACTCACTCAACAAGAAATAAACGCATTAATAATAATTTTTGGCGTACCTCTTCCAAAAGTTAGTAGCTGTGTCTGTTTTTCAATATAGACAATCTCAAAGATGGGTCCGTGTCCGTTGCGGAAAATATTCAGACGATTTGATTTCGTTTTTATTTATTATGAATTTTCCGGAAGTAGCGCAGTTCTGTACGACAAAAATGTGTGACAGCAATGAGAAGGAGGGTGTCAAAAATAACTAAAATGTTTTTTTTTAAACTGTTTATTGTCATTTCTTCTTTATTAATTGTTTATAAGAATTTTGATTGCTGTGCACTTACCTTTCATGGATTCATTCGCACCGAGAAAATCGTTAAGAACTAGTTTTGAATTTTGCAAAAAACAAACGTTCTAGCCCTTCACTCGGCAGTTGATATGTATTCTTCATAAACTAGCTTACGTTTTTTGCAGAATTTTTCATTAATTTCACTTTATCCCATCTTTTCTGCTATTTTTTAATTGACTGTTCCTTCAGTTAATCATTAGATATTTTTTATCAAACTTCGAATGATGTTGGAAGTTGAACAGTCGAGTTATTTTAATTATTTTTCGTCACATAATTTTTACTTTCTTCTATATTTGATATAGGTTAAAAGAAAGTACATTCGTAAAAATATTCGAATTTTGAATTTCGATGTGCGCTGAATAGCTGAATCCACCTTGACTGTTTCTGGAAAATATCCGTCTCTGTATTATTTATGCGACTTCAATTTCCAAATATTTCCAGGAGAGCGACCCCCGCCGTAACCTCGTAAAAACACATCTCTCTATCATTAAGAATCATCTAAAACTGCATTTTAAGAACTAAAATTTTGAAAAAGCTTATGGAGGAGCCGGAACCACCCTCTCCCAAACATAACCGTCTATAATTGCGTTTCGGAGTTTCAATTTCGAAAAATTGCCAGGGGAACGTCCCATCTCTCTTCTTACACACATTACCATCAAAGATCTACCAAAACTGCATGCTGAAAGCTACAAGTTTGAAATATCCTCGGCGGAGTGCCTGAAACACCCCCTCCCTAACATAACCGTCTACAATTGCGTTTCGGAGTTTCAATTTCGAAAAATTGCCAGGGGAACGTCCCCATCTCTCTTCTTACATACATTACCATCAAAGATCTACCAAAACTGCATGCTGAAAGCTACAAGTTTGAAATATCCTCGGCGGAGTGCCTGAAACACCCCCTCCCTAACATAACCGTCTATAATTGCGTTTCGGAGTTTCAATTTCGAAAAAATTGCCAGGGGAACGTCCCATCTCTCTTCTTACATACATTACCATCAGAGATCTACCAAAACTGCATGCTGAAAGCTACAAGTTTGAAATATCCTCGGCGGAGTGCCTGAAACACCCCCCTCCCTAACATAACCGTCTATAATTGCGTTTCGGAGTTTCAATTTCGAAAAATTGCCAGGGGAACGTCCCATCTCTCTTCTTACATACATTACCATCAGAGATCTACCAAAACTGCATGCTGAAAGCTACAAGTTTGAAATATCCTCGGCGGAGTGCCTGAAACACCCCCCTCCCTAACATAACCGTCTATAATTGCGTTTCGGAGTTTTCAATTTCGAAAAATTGCCAGGGGAACGTCCCATCTCTCTTCTTACATACATTACCATCAAAGATCAACCAAAACTGCATGCTGAAAGCTACAAGTTTGAAATATCCTCGGCGGAGTGCCTGAAACACCCCCTCCCTAACATAACCGTCTACAATTGCGTTTCGGAGTTTCAATTTCGAAAAATTGCCAGGGGAACGTCCCATCTCTCTTCTTACATACATTACCATCAAAGATCTACCAAAACTGCATGCTGAAAGCTACAAGTTTGAAATATCCTCGGCGGAGTGCCTGAAACACCCCCTCCCTAACATAACCGTCCTATAATTGCGTTTCGGAGTTTCAATTTCGAAAAATTGCCAGGGGAACGTCCCATCTCTCTTCTTACATACATTACCATCAAAGATCTACCAAAACTGCATGCTGAAAGCTACAAGTTTGAAATATCCTCGGCGGAGTGCCTGAAACACCCCCTCCCTAACATAACCGTCTATAACTGCGTTTCGGAGTTTCAATTTCGAAAAATTGCCAGGGGAACGTCCCATCTCTCTTCTATCCCCCGTTCGCAACGGTGGTAGGTCTATACCCACTACCCGGCGGCCAGGCGGGGGAAAAATTGTTTGGTTTCATCGCAGGTAAACCCCTTGACTGGGGCGTAGTGTCGACTCTGTAGCCGGGACTCGGCCTGCAAAACTAGAGAGTAGAGACTCACCTTCCTGTCCCGCGAGAAGCACTTGCATGCATTCGCATGGTTGGTGAGGAGTTTCTGTCCCATCTCTCTTCTTACATACATTACCATCAAAGATCTACCAAAACTGCATGCTGAAAGCTACAAGTTTGAAATATCCTCGGCGGAGTGCCTGAAACACCCCCTCCCTAACTTAACCGTCTATAATTGCGTTTCGGAGTTTCAATTTCGAAAAAATTGCCAGGGGAACGTCCCATCTCTCTTCTTACTTACATTACCATAAAAGATCAACCAAAACTGCATTGTAGAAAGCTACAAGTAGGAAATATCCTCGGCGGAGTGCCTGAAACACCCCCTCCCTAACATAACCGTCTATAATTGCGTTTCGGAGTTTCAATTTCGAAAAATTGCCACGGGAACGTCCCATCTCTCTTCTTACATACATTACCATCAAAGATCTACCAAAACTGCATGCTGAAAGCTACAAGTTTGAAAATATCCTCGGCGGAGTGCCTGAAACACCCCCTCCCTAACATAACCGTCCTATAACTGCGTTTCGGAGTTTCAATTTCGAAAAATTGCCAGGGGAACGTCCCATCTCTCTTCTATCCCCCCGTCCGCAACGGTGGTAGGTCTATACCCACTACCCGGCGGCCGGGCGGGGGGAAAATTGTTTGGTTTCATCGCAGGTAAACCCGAGGACTGGGGCGTAGTGTCGGCTCTGTAGCCGGGACTCGGCCTGCGAAACTAGAGAGTGGAGACTCACCTTCCTGTCCCGCGAGAAGCACTTGCATGCATTCGCATGGTTTGGTGAGGAGTTTCTGTCCCATCTCTCTTCTTACATACATTACCATCAAAGATCTACCAAAACTGCATGCTGAAAGCTACAAGTTTGAAATATCCTCGGCGGAGTGCCTGAAACACCCCCCTCCCTAACTTAACCGTCTATAATTGCGTTTCGGGAGTTTCAATTTCGAAAAATTTGCCAGGGGGAACGTCCCATCTCTCTTCTTACTTACATTACCATAAAAGATCAACCAAAACTGCATGTAGAAAGCTACAAGTAGGAAATATCCTCGGCGGAGTGCCTGAAACACCCCCTCCCCAACATAACCGTCATATAACTGCGTTTCGGAGAGTTTCAATTTTCGAAAAATTGCCCGGGGAACGTCCCATCTCTCTTCTTACATACATTACCATCAAAGATCTACTAAAACTGCATGCTGAAAGCTACAAGTTTGAAATATCCTCGGCGGAGTGCCTGAAACACCCCCCTCCCTAACATAACCGTCTATAATTGCGTTTTCGGAGTTTCAATTTCGAAAAATTGCCAGGGGAACGTCCCATCTCTCTTCTTACATACATTACCATCAAAGATCAACCAAAACTGCATGCTGAAAGCTACAAGTTTGAAATATCCTCGGCGGAGTGCCTGAAACACCCCCCTCCCTAACATAACCGTCTATAACTGCGTTTCGGAGTTTCAATTTCGAAAAATTGCCAGGGGAACGTCCCCATCTCTCTTCTTACATACATTACCATCAAAGATCTACCAAAAACTGCATGCTGAAAGCTACAAGTTTGAAATATCCTCGGCGGAGTGCCTGAAACACCCCCTCCCTAACATAACCGTCTATAATTGCGTTTCGGAGTTTCAATTTCGAAAAAATTGCCAGGGGAACGTCCCATCTCTCTTCTTACTTACATTACCATAAAAGATCAACCAAAACTGCATGTAGAAAGCTACAAGTAGGAAATATCCTCGGCGGAGTGCCTGAAACACCCCCTCCCCAACATAACCGTCTATAACTGCGTTTCGGAGATTTCAATTTCGAAAAAATTGCCCGGGGAACGTCCCATCTCTCTTCTTACATACATTACCATCAAAAAATCTACTAAAACTGCATGCTGAAAGCTACAAGTTTGAAATATCCTCGGCGGAGTGCCTGAAACACCCCCTCCCTAACATAACCGTCTATAATTGCGTTTCGGAGTTTCAATTTCGAAAAATAGCCAGGGGAACGTCCCATCTCTCTTCTTACATACATTACCATCAGAGAATCTACCAAAACTGCATGCTGAAAGCTACAAGTTTGAAATATCCTCGGCGGAGGTGCCTGAAACACCCCCTCCCTAACATAACCGTCTATAATTGCGTTTTCGGAGTTTCAATTTCGAAAAATTGCCAGGGGTAACGTCCCATCTCTCTTCTTACATACATTACCATCAGAGATCTACCAAAACTGCATGCTGAAAGCTACAAGTTTGAAATATCCTCGGCGGAGTGCCTGAAACACCCCCTCCCCTAACATAACCGTCTATAATTGCGTTTCGGAGTTTTCAATTTCGAAAAAATTGCCAGGGGAACGTCCCATCTCTCTTCTTACATACATTACCATCAAAGATCAACCAAAACTGCATGCTGAAAGCTACAAGTTTGAAATATCCTCGGCGGAGTGCCTGAAACACCCCCTCCCTAACATAACCGTCTATAACTGCGTTTCGGAGTTTCAATTTTCGAAAAAATTGCCAGAGGAACGTCCCATCTCTCTTCTTACATACATTACCATCAAAGATCTACCAAAACTGCATGCTGAAAGCTACAAGTTTGAAATATCCTCGGCGGAGTGCCTGAAACACCCCCTCCCTAACATAACCGTCTATAATTGCGTTTCGGAGTTTCAATTTCGAAAAATTGCCAGGGGAACGTCCCATCTCTCTTCTTACTTACATTACCATAAAAGATCAACCAAAACTGCATGTAGAAAGCTACAAGTAGGAAATATCCTCGGCGGAGTGCCTGAAACACCCCCTCCCTAACATAACCGTCTATATTGCGTTTCGGAGTTTCAATTTCGAAAAATTGCCAGGGGAACGTCCCATCTCTCTTCTTACATACATTACCATCAAAGATCTACCAAAACTGCATGCTGAAAGCTACAAGTTTGAAATATCCTCGGCGGAGTGCCTGAAACACCCCCTCCCTAACATAAACCGTCATATAACTGCGTTTCGGAGTTTCAATTTCGAAAAATTGCCAGGGGAACGTCCCATCTCTCTTCTATCCCCCGTCCGCAACGGTGGTAGGTCTATACCCACTACCCGGCGGCCGGGCGGGGGAAAATTGTTAGGTTTCATCGCAGGTAAACCCGAGGACTGGGGCGTAGTGTCGGCTCTGTAGCCGGGACTCGGCCTGCGAAACTAGAGAGTAGAGACTCACCTTCCTGTCCCGCGAGAAGCACTTGCATGCATTCGCATGGTTGGTGAGGAGTTTCTGTCCCATCTCTCTTCTTACATACATTACCATCAAAGATCTACCAAAACTGCATGCTGAAAGCTACAAGTTTGAAATATCCTCGGCGGAGTGCCTGAAACACCCCCTCCCTAACTTAACCGTCTATCATTGCGTTTCCGGAGTTTCAATTTCGAAAAGTTGCCAGGGGAACGTCCCATCTCTCTTCTTACTTACATTACCATAAAAGATCAACCAAAACTGCATGTAGAAAGCTACAAGTAGGAAATATCCTCGGCGGAGTGCCTGAAACACCCCCTCCCCAACATAACCGTCTATAACTGCGTTTCGGAGTTTCAATTTCGAAAAATTGCCCGGGGAACGTCCCATCTCTCTTCTTACATACATTACCATCAAAATTCTACCAAAACTGCATGCTGAAAGCTACAAGTTTGAAATATCCTCGGCGGAGTGCCTGAAACACCCCCTCCCTAACATAACCGTCTATAATTGCGTTTCGGAGTTTCAATTTCGAAAAATTGCCAGAGGAACGTCCCATCTCTCTTCTTACTTACATTACCATAAAAGATCAACCAAAACTGCATGTAGAAAGCTACAAGTAGGAAAAATCTCCGGCGGAGCCCCCCCCCCCCCTCCTCTCCTACTCTTACCAACATCGTTTTAAAGAGCGTCTTAAACTTCGTTTTCAGGGCTTCAATATCGAAAATTTTCCGGGAATGTTTTTCCAAAAACTCCTTTTTCTAACGTCATTAATATGTGATTTTGGAGCTTCAATTTTGGAAAACTTCCTCTCCCTTAATGTTGCCAATCATAGCCTACAATCGCGTTTTTAAGGTTTCGAGTTCAAAAAAATTTCCGGGAGTCAGTCCATGAATCTCTTTTCTCACTTGGCATCAACATAGACGGTCTGAAACTGCGTTTTTAGAACTACAATTTTTGAAAAAGTTTCGGAGGAGAGCTTTCGAACCCTCCCCCTCTCCCTAACATAATCGAAGGCGATCTACAATTACGTTTTTGGAGTTTCAACTTCGAAAAATTTCCGGGGGAGAGTCATCTAACCTCTCCTTCATTACTAAAGATCCTCTAAGACTATTTCTTCCATTTTTTTCCATGACTTCTATTTAAAACTAGTACAATTTCAGAAAATTTTCGGGGATGAAACCCACTTTCCCCTTTGAATATTATACTTACAAACATGGGTCATACTGCTCAGATCTAGCAAACCCTCCTATTCATGCGTTTTGAACGAAAAAAAAAGGGTGTCGCAGAACTCAGGGGTCTCCAACCTTTTTTTACTTAGAGCCCACATATAGTAGAACCTTAATTATCCGCATCAATTGAAACCGGACCCCATTCTGAGATTTGGATTTTTCCGAAAAAGTGGTCTATTTTAATCAGTTACTGTATGTATGATGAAAACAACAGGGAAAAAAAAAACTTTTTAAAGAAAAAAGCTTTTAATTATTCACAAATAGAAAGGCCAATGAGATTTTCGCGCTAAGCGTACTTACAAAGTGCTGTACATTAGTACAGTATGTAACTATGCAATTTCCGTACTGTACACAAAAGGGAACCCCGCTCTGCTATGCCATCTAGGGCTTCCAGAGTACTGACCTTTCGGCCGGGGCAATTTCCGTACTGTAGATGGAAGTCCTTGTATTGAACATCTCGGTAAAAGTAAAGCTGTTTTTGATTTGCTTCGTGGAAAGACGAATAATAGCGGTGTGTCGACAGAATCATTATTTTGCTCATCGCAACAAATGCAATCGCCTTTAGTTCGTTGCTCAAATTCTGAAAGCGATTTGGATAGTTTTAGTTCTACTGTAGTAAATTTTGGGAGGGGAAGGCGAATGAACAATGTTTTTAGTTCAGATGGCCTGGTTATCGCTGCCGCCCTCCTCCATACATCTGCGAGTCTTTTATTATTTTTTATTAAGCACCTAGTAGTGGTTTTTTCAGATTTCCAGGGCTTAGTTTTTCTTTAAAGTGCTTTAAAAAAATATGCTTTTTTTCAGTTTGTAAGCTCCCCGCAGGTCGAACGAAATATGATCGCGGGCCGTAGGTTGGTGACTTTGAAATAATCATTCATACCTCTCGCCTCCTCCCTTGTTTTTCTGACCTGGCGACGAGCCTGGTGATTTTACTGTTATCCTTATTTTAGTTGGGATTTGGATACATACACATAAATTACAAATCCCGCGGAGACAATCGTTGAATCTGGTAAGTGTAACACTCAAATTTGAAAATCTGAGCAAACGGCAAAACTTGGTACTTAGGATTGTAAGAAAGATCCCACATTTGTTGTTTGATTTTGTTAACTTCTGTCCCGTTATGAAATTTGACATTAGAACTTTTTTGTGGACTCAATCGGAAATTTGGGATTTCGGGACAGATTTTTGTTTAGCTTGAATACATACTGCTTGATAATCATTTCATTGTTACTTTCAATTTATTCTTTCAACGTCCAATTCTTGGATTGAAGTCATGATGGGATAACTTTTTTTGACGTAGCATAGAACTTTAGAAAAAATAAATATTTTTTTTTATTTGTTGTAAAATAGCATTGCTCATACTATGTGAGCTGTTCCTTTTTTCAGCTTACAGTTCATTTCATTTGATTTATCTCCTGCAAATAATTTCTTGACTTATTTACTTGTTTAAAGAATCAATTAAAAAAATTTAAATAAGATGCAGAGTATGCGAATTCAGCAGGAAATTATAGACTAAAAAGTATTATGTTTGATCCAATTTGAAGATTTTTTTTGTGTGGGGGGAGGGGGGATTTGCGCCACTGAGCTTAGGGGGAGGAGCCACCCCTAATCTCACGCCCCACCTGCTCTACCAAAAAGAAAAGTCGTTTTGAATATTAACAGTGGTACCAACTTTTTTTCTTTTTACCCGAAAGCCGCTCTTCGTATTAAAATGATTATCGCGGGTCAAAGCACACATAAAATTTCAAAATATTTAAAAAAAAGTTCTTAATAATATGGAAAAGCGTGGCAAAAGAAAAAAAATTACAAACGAAGAATTGTGGTTATCATACAACTTGATGCGTATTTTATTAATTTCAGCTGTTTTCTAGAAACCAGTCTCTCAATATTTTTCTCTAAATTTGTGACATAAGCGTGGTTTTCGATTTGCAACATTGACTGATCGTGGTTTTCGATTTGCAACATTGAACTAAACGGGACACTTGGATCAGTTTTGCTGGCCGTAGGTTGGATGCCACTGGAGATACTGGTGTATCTCAATTCCGCCGAAGATGAAGAAAATTATATATTGTGGATTGTACGACAGCACCACTTCCTGCGAGCGCACTTCCTTCTTTCCCACTTTCTGCAAATTGCCCCCAAGTTCAATGGCGCAGATCCCCCCCCCCCCAAACGCAAACACTTTTTTCTCAACACTCTTTCACTTTTTTATTTTTTAGTTCTGTTTCTTATTTTATTTATTTTTTTCAATTTTTTTTATTATTTATTTATTTTTAATTATTGTTATTATTATTATTTTATTAGATAAGTTCTATGTTACGCCAATGACATACACACACAGACAAATAAACTAAATAAAAAATTTAAATTAAAAATAAATAAATTAATAAATTTAAATAAAGAAATAAACATTTCAAAAATCCCCCCCCCCCATTTTGATGCCGCAACTTGCGCCATAATCACCCCCTGTGGACACCCCTGCTACGAAGAAAAGACAGGAAAACAATAATCAGAACATCCTTTTCTCCTTAAAATTCAAGGAGTAACGTAGTAACATGGCGAACAAAAACTAATCAAGAATATATTTGAAGAAAGAACCCAAAACAAGGCTAATTTCTTCTGAGAATTGTCGTGACAGTGAATTGTACTCAGTCAGTTGAAGATTGGGTGCAGTGGCGCCCCAATGGGAGGTCACGGAGGGCATTATGACCTCCCAAAAAATTGATTCCGCGAATTTAGAGACAATATTGCAACATTCATGTTCTTTTTCCGTTTTTTAATTTTTTCTTAAATACTTTTTTCATGATACATAGTGCTCCTTCTCATTAGATGTTATGTATGTATGACATGTTCGTATGTTATCATTCCGTAAAATTGGAATTTCTTTCGGCAAATTGAGAGTTTTCCCCTCCCAAAGTTTTTGCTAGGAGTGCCTCCTATTGGGTGTCTTGTTCCATCTGCACTGTAAGGGGCTGTTCACTTATCGGCCGTCCGTCTCGTCCATCCCAAGTTTTTCCACCCGAAACAGGTTTTCTTTGCTGGTTGCCATGACAGCAAGCCATCTTGGACGGGACCGGTTTCGATCAGAAGAGCCTTAATATCTGACGGCCGTCAAAAGTAGGACAGCATTTCATTGGTTCTCGCCAAGCAAAGCGCTCTTCTCTCTGGTGGATGATTTCAGCCACGTGATTGATGTGCGGTGACCGTATGTGAATAGGACTCTATTTCGGTCGGCAGTCCGTCTCGTCAAAAAACGGGATGGACGGGACGGTCGGCCGATAAGTGAACTGCCCTTAACGAGGACATAGGTAGCACGGGCCCATCCCAAAAGAATAAAATTTATTTAACAATCCCATTAAATATTTTCAAATTTATTTCTCGCTTTATATTACTTACTACGCATTTACTCTCAACTATGTAACTCTCCCCCATGGAAAATATATATATATATTTGTAATTTTTTGAAAACTTTGCTCAGTTTCATTATTCCTCGTGTTGTTATCATTATGACAATGGTTCTGATTAATACTGCTCATTATTATAACATTTGGGTGAAGTTATGCATAGGGTTTGGTATTTAGTTGATTTAAAATGCTCAAAAATATATTTAACTTTTTGGAATAAATAAGTACATAATATTTCTGTACTTTGAAGTTGATGAATTGACTTTAAGGAATTGATAGTAAATAGGAAAAAAAAAATAAAAAAGAATCTTCATAAGAATTTCGGTATAAAGAATATTATGAGGAGATGAGCCCTTTTAATTCTCCAGTGCACCCTCCAAAAGCTTTATCTGTATCCGCCCTTGTATCTGGATTTCGATTTTCCGAGCTTGGGCAAGTCTTGAAGTCGCTGCACTTTCCCATCTTCCTTCAAGATTTTGTATTGAATTACAACGGGGGGAAATAATGAAAAAGTTGAATTTGTCACCCCCCCCCCCAATGGGCGGCAACTCAATGGTCTTAGGGCGGCAAGCCGGGGATAATGTCCCCTGGCTTGCTTCCCCCCAAAAGAAACGCAATTCCTATGCGAAAACAATAGCGAAGATGACGAGGCTGCTCCAGTGTGTGAATTTTGTGAATAAGTTGGAAACAGAAACCATCAAAAGAAAACTTTCATTCATTAAACTTTTATATGGGCCACTGAAAATGAAAAAAGCAAAGACCAAACTTATTTTTTCTGCGTTTCGCTTGTTTTATAAATTTTTATTTTTTTTTTAACCCTTACCAACCCGATCTATTCCATGCCCGAGGCAGAACGGGGTGAATGGCATAACGTTCTGTTCTTGTGAACAACAATATTGTTATCTTTTTTTCTTTTGCGGTATCATATTACGCAGAAAAATAATGAAAAGAATCTGTCACTTCAGGAATTTTCCTAAAATTGATTCTTATTTGTGCTGAAATCGTCCATCAAAAAGTATTTTCTAAAACACTTTACCTTATCAAAAGTATGGGGGGGGGGGAGAGTTTCATTTAAATGTATAAAAACATCCTATTATTGGTGATACATATTGATTCTTCAGAAATCAATTACTTTTTATTGGTCTGAATAGAAGAAAAAGGTTTAAAAATGCCAAAATTTTTCTCATCCATCCATCATCGCAATTCATCATGCTTTCTTAATTAGCTCTATTGCGCTTTTAAAATACAGTAAAACTGCAATTAAACTAAAACTAACTATCTGAATCCACTGATTACTGGAATCGCTTTTAGAATTTGAGCGAAAAAATTAGATCGATTGCATTTGCTGCGATTCACAAAATAATGATTCTGTCCACGCACGCTATTATTCTTTCCTCCGCGAAGCTGGTCAAACAGCTTTACTTTGGCTGGGGCAAACAGCTTCTTCTGCAAGGAATGACATTTATTTAGTTCCATACACAGGGGCGGGCTCATCAGGCCACGGGCCGGTGCGGTTTCGTTTTTTATCTTTTTTTTTTTTTTTTGTGTGTGCCCTCAAACTTGTACGCCTTCGTTTTTATCCCCCTTTTTTTGCGTCCTTAAACCTGTGCGCCTTTATTTTTTATTTTTTTTTTTTTTTTTTGCGCCCTTGAACCTGGGTGCCTTCGGTTCTTCTTTTTTTGCGCCCTTGAACCTGTGTGCCTTCGGTTCTTTTTTTTCTTCTTAACTCTCTGATTTGTGCGCTCTTTAATAGTCAAGGTTGGCGCCCTCTTGGGGGCCCCAGTTCGCCCCTTGTAGTACATAATGTGCTAATGTAAAGCACTTGTAAATACGCTTAGCATGAAGAACGTTTCCATTCTATTCGACTAATTAAAAGATTTTTCTTTTCAAATATTTTTTTTCTCTCACTTTAAGCATACAAATCTCTTTTTAGAAAATATCCAGTTATCGTAATTCTTGATTATTTAAATGGGGTCTAATTGAATTGATTCGGATAGTTGGAGTTGGAGTTCTACTGTATATTTTCATCTTAGTACTCTGTTCTGACTCTGGTTTCTCTACTTATATTTTCCCCCACTTAGTCGTTAATTTAAGTACAATTTTACTATAAATATGCACGAGTCCGGTACACTTCACGAATTCTTTAAACAACTACTCCGAACAAACAAAACAGAAGACATTTATTTACAAATATGTACAAGAAAGTCGTTCGCAAGTTTGCAACATTTGCTTCCAATCGTTCAGTGTGATTCTTGATAAAAACTGATTATTTGCGAATGAACCCTCACTTTTCGTCGCTTATCCAAGAGTTATTCTAATTCTGCTCATTAGATCGCTGATAACTTCTTGAATTTTAAAAATATTTAACTGGAATTTTATCATGAGTTAAGGAATATAGTTGGATTTTAGATTATGAAGCTTATAAATAGCTCTCTTTCGCTTATGCACAGTAAAAAAAAATTGTTTTAAATGTCCATATTTCATTAAAGTTTCAACATTTTAATTTAAAATATTAGTACCATACTTCTCTTCAAGTTTTCTGGAAGTTTGGTAAGCTTTGATGGAAAACTTTGCGTGTTATGAGCCTTCGAATAAAGTTCATAGTTTTGTAACAAGTGCTTATATCTTCGTGAATATCAGTGATATTTTCTCGAAAGTATGTAAAACAATTGTACATAGTAGTCTAATTTCTGAAGTTTACAGCCTATTCTCAGCTATTTACAATGAATTGATGATCAAAAAACATTTTTGTTTTCCTCAATTTGTAACTGATCCCCGAAACGCAAGGGTGATATAACTTTTTTGGAAAATGACAGCTGGAGCATTCCTTTTATGTGTCAAAAATTACAAAGATATAGGTCTCTCATTTCTTGAGAAATCCTTAAAAATGTTTTTTTTAAGTGTCCCAATACTTTTGGTCATGTAGTGTATATACCTTGCTCTGAGGTAAAGTACTAAGGCTCTTCCTAAAAATAGAATACTTTTTTCAAATTGTAAACATATGATTGATATGCTACTAAAGCTAACAGCTGAAAACTGTCCCATGTATGCAACTTATTTCATTAAAATTGAAATGAATTAAAAGTCATAGAAAACTGTATAGTTTTCTTACTTTACATGTAATAAGCATTGTAATTAAAACATATGTACCGAGCTTGGCCAAAAGAGCAACTTATCTAAAGCAGAAGTGATTTTTTTTTAGATGCAGTGAAACTTGATACGAAAACATGTGTACAGGCTTCAGAAAACGTGTAGGGTAAGGTAGAGCGATTTATTTATTTATTTATTTATTTTTATTTATTTATTTATTTTTTTGCGAGTTACTATAGAGCGGAAAAGCTGCGATTGAGGAAGACTTAAAAAATAAAAACAAATTTAGAAATATTGAAATCGGATAATATCTTCCGATCGCGCAACGAGCCTAAACATTCGGAAAATTGAAAATTTTATGTTTTTTTGACAGATTTTTTTAAAAATTTTGTTTCAGTGTTTTTTTTTAATGCTTTGAAACGGAAAAGTTGCGATGGTGAAGCCCTGAGAAATTAAAAAGAAATATTGAAATCGAATTATACCTTCAGATCCAGGAACATTCCTGAAAAATCAAAGAAAGTGAGAATTTTAGCTTTTTTTTTGTGATTAAAAAAATTGTTCCAATGTTTTATATTTTTTTCCAGTAATATAGGCCCTTTTAAAAAGCACTCGATTACGCATAAACATTACTTGTATTTCTCGATTTTGAAAGCATATTCTAACCATGCAGAAGTTTCATTCTTTACAGTAATGAGCCATTTTCGGATAATAGAAGATAATGAAATATTTAGCAAAATTTCTACCAATACAGTATACAAGTCTTATTGTTTTAAGTGCTACTTGCTGAACCTAATTTACAATCGGATTTTAAACTCGGGCATAAATTGATCTGGATTTCAATGTTGCTCTTATGTAGCCATCTCTTGATTTAAATTCGCAAACTTTAAGCGAAGCCTTTGTCACTAGATTTCGACGGTTTGCGTAATGGCAGGGGAATTCTTTTACATCCAAGTCTCGTGTAGTACATGTTTTAATAAAAGATTTAATGTCTTCGCTAGTAACTTTTCGGAGAAAAAAGTGGATGGGTTAACTTTGTCGTGCTCCAATCATTAATGTATGAAATTTAGGGATGGAATGACTAAGTTTTTGATGTTTTGGCCTTTAGAAACAGACTCTCTGGCTTTTAAAGCCTTTTAAAAGCTCTAGTTCTCATATGTGCCTCCTTTCATCAAAAACCATGGCCATTAATAAGTTTACGAGATGCGCAACGAAAGAGACATGATCGTTCATTGACAGGGTAAACAACTTGTTTCAGATTCTCAGTAAAGTATCCACAGGTTCGTATAGGGAAGTTTTCGAATTTTCAATTTTATTTTTATTTGATAGAGTAACATGTATGAACATCATAGGCGAAAAAAATTTTGCGATACGATAAGTAGTTTTTTTTAAATTAATTTTTAAAGTTCAAGCTCTTGTGACGTCAAATGGCATAGGAAGTGACGTCATGCCCTCTTCCGATAGGGGAGAAGCCGAAGGTCACGCATTCGACTTCGAAGACGAAACGTAAAAGGCTTATCTCCTCCCATTTAACTCCTCGCGTTTCTGGAACATTAACCCTCTCATCCTCTCGGAAATATTCGAATAAAATCATTGATGTTACACGAGGAAGATTATTTAGATTGTGCTTTAACGAATCCGGTCTCCATAGTGTGTTCAAAAGGATTATTGAATTTCTAAAAAATAAAAATATCAGCATGCTCAAAATCTTCCTAGCGAAAACAAGGGATCTTCGGCGGAAGGCTGCACATTTGCGCCCTGTGACGTAGGCTCGTGACGTTTCAGAAGCGCGCATTTTTGCGCGTGGATTTTTATAAATTCATTAAAAATCAACCACGGTGTTTTAAAATTCGGCGATGGTGAATTTTTTAGTTTTGAGGGTCAATTAACAATATCCAATAGCCAAAATATGAACATTTAATAGGTTGCAACTTCCCTATTGTTTTGTAATCGGGTCATTCCATATGAAATGAGCAAAATGACAAACAAATGTTGGCCGCATGGTAACATGTTTTTATGAAATTTGGCATACAAATTCCTTTTATGCCTATATAAATACCTCTAAAATATTTTGGCTTAATATTTTTTATTTTAGTAGTTACATGCGATTGAAAATTGATCCAATTGAAAAGCATTCTCATAAATGCTAAATGTTGCATTTTTGACGGCTTGTATTTTATTAATTATTTAATGAAAACATAAAAGTTATATTTTGTTGTAGTCTATGGAGTAGGGCAATTCACTTGCTTTCAGTAACTTTTTCAATGTTATTATAGTTAGCTTTTAAATGAATTTTAAAAACTGAAAATATTTCAGTTTTCTTATAATTAAGCATTTTATTTTTTAATCTCAAGCTTTAAAGTATGTATTTGCTTTGCTGAAATTAATACTCAATTATGTATTCATTTCAAGAAGCAAAAGATAAGTGTCATAAAAGAAACACATTACTTTTGAAGTTAAATTTTACCTCCTTTGTCTTCAAAATCCGTTTTAAACTTCGTGACATTTTGTAGAATGACGATCTTTCCCCTTAACATAGGCACAAAAATTTAAATGAGGAAACATTCAGCAACTTTCAATTTTCGCTGGAATATAGAGCAGTAATTCTACTATTTGCTTGAAGAAATTAGAAATTGGTTTTCAATTTCCAAGCGTAAAATAAAATTCATAGCAATAGCATTTTCTTTGTGTTTTATGTGAAATTACAAGCACTCAAAGAACTAGACGAACGACTAAATGATGCAAAAGCAAGTTTATGTAACATTTATTTAAATTTTTTAAAAAATGTACTGGCATAATGTGAAATTTATTAAAAAAAACATTAGCGGATGAAATTTATATCTCAAGCAATAATAATAACAATAACTTCAACAAACCATAAAAAAAATGCTTTTTTTATGCTCTCCACAAAATTTATTTCGATCTGGCTAAAAATTTGTGGCTCAATTTTTGTAGGAAAATCCAGTTGAAGACATTAATAGTACTTTCATATATTTCAAGTAGTTCCAGACAAGCATCATCTTTAATAGGTCATGCGTACTACAGTGACGATCCAAGTGGATTCAGTTACGTAGTAAGAAAATCCCTTGACAAGGTCCAAAATCACGTGACTCAACAACGACGAATGGTTGACATGTTTTGCGTGAAACTAGCGAATGAAACCTGATTTCTTTCGATGCTTTGCTTTAAAATTGATCACGTGACTTTGAGTCTATGCTTCAGGAATGAAAGTCTTCACTTCTCTCCATTTTATCTCTTCTCAATGGAATTCAGATGTTCAATTGTTAATTAAGATGAAACGATGATAATTTCATGTCTCCAAAATAGCTATTGTTACTTCATTAAGTTGTTATTGAATCTAACTTTCAAGATTGATTAGTTTTACTGATGAGACAAAAAAGCCCTAATATTTGTGATTGTAGCAGGCAGAAGGAGAAAATATCTTGCTGTTTCAAGTGGATTACTGTATGTAGAATGCAAACTTGTTCTGACTGATAATAGTTTGATAGTTTCATCAATACTATGATATGCATTGATGAAACTATCATGTTTTTGCCATTGATATCAGAAAGAAAAGCTATCTGTTTTCATTGTGGCAAATGTTGCTTAACTGCCAATTTTTGTTCTGGAAAAAAAAAAGCTATAACTAAACTAAAGGAGTGCCGCTACCAAAGGACTCCTTTTTGCTTCAAAGAACGTCACAGCACGACGGTTGAAATAAATGGGTGTATTTCGTCAAATATACTTATTCATGGATAAAACAAATTTCCTCAATCTCATAGCCCAATCTCAAATGCTTTTGAGAATGAGACGAGATGACCCTCTGTCCTCGTCTTTGAACTCAGTATGTTCTTTTTGTCCTGCTGACATGATAGGTTTTATGGATTTTTTTTTCCTACATCACGGGTGGAGAAGAAAAGTCATCTTTCAGTAGCACAATTAAATAAAATTATGCATTATATTATATACTTCACAATAATTAAGGAAACATTTCAGCGCTTAAGGTTACGGCACCAGTAACAGACAAGGGTTCAGCAACAGAGAGTCGTAAGTTTGGAGTTTAATAATAAGAATTTTAGGCTGGTAAAACTGATGTTGCTGTGGCCCATAATGATGATGACGGTGCAACCATTTAGTGTTATAAGAATGAATTATCTGAGTCAATTGGTATTTACAAGGCAGTAGTGGAAGGTTATGGACAACTACCACGATGTCAGCTGGTGTTTCATGTTCATTTAAATTTACTAAGGCTTTAGTTCTGAAAATAAAGAACTTTTGCACATTTTGAAGAGAAAAAGGGAATTTTGTCCATTACTCATTCTTTCCTCATCCTATCTGTAATTGGATATCATCATATTTTTTCGTGTCTGTTACTGGGGGGTCGGACCTTCCTTCAGAATTGAGCAAATAAAAATAGAATTAACTAATTCAGAGGACCCTGAAGCAGCAAAACGTTGGATGAGATGTAGTTGCAAGAGAGAAAAATAGTTTAAATCGTCTAAATACGTTAAAAGGCTCGGAAAATTGAGTTAACCTGAGAGCGATGTCGTAAGCATGTCTGTTACTGGTGCTGTTACTCTACTTCATAAACACACTTTTGAGAAAATTAAACACAAAAGAAATGGTTAAGTCTTGCTGCACTTACGATAAATAGCCATAACTAATGTATTTTTACCTCAGTTCAAGTCACTCTAGTGACAAAAATACGTTGAATGCAATAATTAAAATGACTACTAGTACTATCTAAAAGACACTTCAATATGTTACGTACAAAAATTTATTTAAATTAAGGGCATTCTCTCATATTCAAACAAACATCTGAAATAGTGGGGAAAATGAAAATCTTGAAATTTTTTAATTTTTTAAGTAACGATTTCATCATCAAGGAATTTAGAAACAATTACTAAATCGGACCAGATAGTAAGTTATAAATAGTTTTTCCATCTGAATCATTTTTGCTGTTATTTTTTCATTAAAAGAACTAGTACAGTAATTTGAAATCCAAAGTAAATTGGCAAGTTTTCAATCTTTCTTGATATCTTAGATTTAACAATAAACTCCAGAAATAAATTTTATTTTCCTCTTTCCTAATGAAGATTTGTTTATAGAGTGTGGAAATAT
Organism: Uloborus diversus; assembly: GCF_026930045.1. Lineage (NCBI taxonomy): Eukaryota > Metazoa > Arthropoda > Arachnida > Araneae > Uloboridae > Uloborus > Uloborus diversus. The sequence goes on from NC_072740.1 coordinate 133,810,594, forward strand.
TAATGTTTTAACCGTATGTTTATAAATTACGAAGTTATTGAGTCACACAGCACTGGCTACCGTGAACTCTGAAAATTTAGGTTTAGAGAGTCGTCATCTTCTAATTTTATCCACTTCTAATTTCAGTAACAAAGCAACAGACAATTCTTAAACTTTCATTCTTCGCATTCCCTCATAGATATGCATGGTTTAGCTAAATAAAAATTTGCCATTGAAATATATGACATGTCAGCCATAGCAGATTTGTTCATTTCGCATGGAATGACCCAAACATGAACACTTGAATAGGACCGTTCGTCAAGTTTTTGCTGTTCTTTATTTCAAACTCAAACCAAACTGGCATGTAACATTTCAAGATAAAAGTAACAATATGTTTTAACGCAGTTGATGGAATCGTTAAATTTACGTACAATCTGAGGACTCGATTTGCACATGTGAGAGTGGACCGGGGTTAAGTTTTGACCAATCATTTGGACAATTGACACTTTTTATTGCTTGAGATACATCTAAAAGATACCTTTGATCCTTACACAAGCATTTTCTGCTTGCATCTATAGTTTTACAAGCAATTACTTGAAAATCTATTACCGGCAGTTTTTCACAACCTCTGAGACGTTCTCCTATTGGTCCAGAAAATGAACTTGAGTCGGTTGTTTCAGCATTCAAATGCCAAAAAAGATAACTCTAAAAGGCAACTCGATGAAATGGAATGAAGAAGTAGCCCATTGCCATGGTCGTCCAACATAAATTTTGAATTGACGAATCACGCCACTTTTCCCACCTAGTTTAAATTTTAGTGCCATCATAACCTATGATGTCTCGGTCGTCTAGTGAAATTCGTTGTTCATTTAGATAAGAACCAAAGCTATTCACTATGTCTTTGGCTGATCCGGAATTTGGAGACACGTAGCTTCGCTTGAAGTTTACGGATCAAAATCAGCTAACTACATTAGAGCATCATTAATATCCAGATCAAATATGTCAGAGTTTTTGAAAAAAATTTTGATTAATTAGATTCAACAAATAACACTTGAAATAAGAGTGAAAGAAGGTAGAAAAATTGCTAGTTATTTTGTAATCTGCTATTATCTGAAAATGGCTCATTATTATAAAAAAATGGGAGTTCTGCATGGTTAGAAGTTTAAATTAATGTTAATGTGTATTATAGTGCTTTTTAAAAGGATGCTCCTTATAATACAGAACAAACGGGGGGGATAAGATTTTTTTTTAATTACAGAGAGATGAGTTTCTCCATTTTCCGATTTTTCAGACTTGTTCCTGGATCAGAAGGTATTATTCGATTTAAAATTTTTTTGAATGTTTCTAAAGGTTTCCTTAATCGTAACTTTTACGTCTACGAGCATTAAAAAAAAAAAACTTTTGAACAAATTTTTACGAAAATTCCTAAGAAAACATGAAATTTTCCATTGTTTTTCGAATTTTTAGGCTCTTGTGCAATGCGAAGATATCGTCCGATATTTCAATATATATATATATATATATATATATATATATATATATATATATATATATATATATATATATATATATATATATATATATATATATATATATATATATATATATATGGTGAACCTACCTTATTTCGTGACATACCTTACTCTGTGGTACGAAACATTTATTTTACCACGGAGTTAGGTAGGTTGTGTACACTTAATTTGACATGTTCCTCATAGATGGCAGGGTGTTGTCCAAACCCAGGCAAAACTTTGGAGGTCTCCGGCAACTGGTTTATTGTGTAGCCATTTTGTCAGTTAGAAGAGAACAGTGTGCACGTGGTGTGACTCCTTGCAATAATTAATGTAAGTTTTTATATGTAATCTCTTAAGAAAATTAATATTTCTTACACTAATATTTAAATTAATACTATAATGAATGTGGTATTTATATTAGTTTCTTGTTTTTGTGTGTAATAATCGTAACGGAGGCTTACAAAAACACAGTTATTTCTTATGAAATTTTGTTTTCCCACTAAACAAGATGAAAATTCCTGATGAAGCCCTGACAACAAACGTGGATAACAGGTGTATGGATGAAAATTACCTGTCAGTCAGCAATGCACCTGCTACAAAGGAAGGCATCGATGATGTGTTAAAACTACCTGATTTTACAGCACGTGCTCCAAAACCTGCAAGGAAGAGGCGTGATCCATCAGCTGCAGTTCATCTTCCAGGGGAGAAATCATGTGGTAATACTTCCACCGCCAGTACCAGTTCCAGTACTAGTGACACTACCAAATCCTTTGTCAGTGCCAGTACCAGCAGTTTGGTTAAAGCCAAAAAGAACACCAATAAGAGCAAAGGTGAAGCTGAAGATGAATGGTTCTGCCCCAACTGTAATGAAAGTTACTACAAAGGACATAACAAGAGCCCATGGATCCAATGTTGTTTTTGTTTAAATTGGTATCATGAAAGTTGCCAGGCAGTTGACTCAAAAAATCCACCAACAGTGTTCATGTGTAGTGTATGTGCACGTAATGAAGAAAATGACAGTGACAGTGATTAAGTCATTACCACGAAGTTAGGTACACTGACTCACGGAATAAGGTAGACTATCACGAATTTAGGTACATGTGATACTTTTTTGGAAAATAATTAAATTACATTATATTATCATGTATTAATTCTGTTTGATGGTTTAATAATTAAGAATAAAGTTTACTACGTCTATGGAAAAAATATCAAGTCAATAAATTCAGAAAAAATTATCAATTATACTGTTTGAATCCTTAGTATCACGAAATTGGGTAGGTTTACCCTATATATATATATATATATTTCTTTTTTTAAGTCTTCATCAATCACAACTATTCTGCGCTATTTTAAAAATTTTGTTTTTGTTTCGCTCCACCCAAGTGTAGGGCACAGAGTGTACTTGAATTTATACCACCTCTAATGACTGTCAGATTTAATCTTATTTTGCAATAAGATTTCATGAAAACCAATTCTTGCTTTATTTTTAACTTTAACTCTGACCCGTTTTGTGACATGATTGTAATTAAGAGAAATTTTATTTTCATAATAGGGAATAGCAATCGCTGTTAAAATATCGTGTACATTTTCATGACGACCAGTTGGAATATTCCAAACTAGGGATACAACCAGAACCCACGAGAGGCCATGACAGCCTAGTCGGAAAATTGGGGCCCGTCCCATGAAGGGGCCTGACTCGGAATCGTAATGGTATAAATTCAACAAGTTTTATAGTGGAAGGAGGCCCGATGACCAAACTGACAGTTTATCCACCTTTGCTCTTGGCGGTCGTGGGTGAAACAATATTTTTTTATTTGAGAAAAGTTGGTTCATAAAAATTCTAAAAGGTCTGTATGCTATAACACTAGGATTGTTAACTTAATGCAAGGCCAAGAATTTAGGGGGTGGGGGTGACCTTTAAAACTACCTTATGGTTTCACCCTTAATTGCGTCTCCCTAAAACGAATCCTGGGTACGCCCATGAGTAGAAACAAGAAACTCAACGAGTAGGTTCCTATCGCAATTCGTGATTGCGAAAAAGATAGTTAGAATTTTGAGATCTCAAATTAAAATTAATTTTTATTTCTTTCTTTTCCTTTTTTTTTTCTTTTCTTTTTCTGTGGCATTTCTTTTGAGTTGAGTGCCCCTCTATCTTCTTGGAATTTCGAGAAAAGTAGCAATAGCAACCCTTGCGCCAATTCCGAGTATCTCCAGCGGTTCAACATAATCGACGAATGCATGTCATCTGCTTTTGAATGCTGGCTAGCTGGCGTTTGTTTAGTGATAAAAGTTAATTTTGTACCGTTGTTTTCTCAGCGAAACATCAAAACCGGTAGCTGAGTGATTCTTTTTCAGTTTTAAAACCGTGGAGAAATAAGACTCCGTGATTAAATTCAGGGCTGTGGATTCGGAGTCGAAGAGTCGGAGTCGGACTGATTTTGGGGTAAAGGAGTCGGAGTCGTAAGAAAACAGACTGACTCCGACTAAGGTTCCTTTTTTTCTAAAATATTTACTAACTCTCTAAGCTTTTTTTTTTAAACGAACTACCAATTGGTTCGATTATGTGTATAAAGGGTTACTGATAAGAAAAATACTGTCATAGGCAACCAGCTGGCTTGATTGTTGATCGAACTATATGTAATAGCTACGCCGTCGCTTGTTTTTTAACTTTAACTAATAGCAACTGTCAGCAAACGGTTTTGTTGCCTAACATTTTCTAAGTAATCACTTTCAAATAAAAATTATAATGTATTTTTTACTTGGATGTTTGTTATAAAATAGTAAAAGGAATGTATCCCTGTACAAATGGGGCCCGCAGCGGGAGAGGAAACTTCTGAGGGTGTTCTTCAAATTCAAATAAGTGTTGGTGCGAATCCAAAAGATCCGATAAAATATAGGATAAGAGCTCCAGTAGTCGGCCATTTAAGAAAACGATTGCTGTTTTTCGTTAACTTATAAATTTCAGCAATTACACAACAAAAATATTTTAAGACTTTAGGCTATACCTTTCTGATAATGATTCACTAAATTGTTTCATAAATAAAAACATTTTTATTTTAAAAACGAACTCATTGTTAATACGAGAAAATGCTCCAGTAGTCAGCCATAGAAATCCAGTGCTTGGTCATGTTTGAGCCCATTAGTCGGCCGTTTTATTTTCATTACTCTAATGGGGTATTAGTGAGTAAATTTAAACAAAATTTAATGCGAAACTTACAGCACAGCTTTGTACTTATAAACAAAATTCAATGATTACCAAATTAATAATTATTTCAATGATTGCCAAATAATTTTGCATTCTTGATGTCTTCGTAACATCTTATGTTTACATTATTTTTCAATTTGCAACAAGTTTGGATATGTATCACATGCAGTACATTTTTTTATTATTCATCTTCTGCATCACTTACTTAAAAGTGGTATCATATACTGCAAAAATAGAAATTAAAAACGGAAAAGATCCGGGATTTTTGGGGAAGAAATTTTGAAAACATGAGAACGTGGATTCTCTCCCCCCCCCCCCCCACCCTCCTGGCGCAAAAAGTTTCTGTTTTAACTGTGATGCTTAAGATAAAGACTTAATAAAAGAGTTGATAGAATTCATGATCCGTAAAGAGTGAATTAATGATCGATATGATTGACACTTGACTAGGCTCCCCATAATCATTAGAACGAAATTTCAACATATGGAACATAAAATTAAAATTGTAGTTTTGGAAACAATTTCACCTCAAAACAAAACTAGTGAAAATCCGTTCGAAAAGCACTTAAAAGATTAGGCAATCGTTGGCACATCTAAAAAAAAATCATAAAAATAGGTACTTTCGTTGTGAACGAACTGGAGTAGGACGAATTATGTTGAAAAGTCTGTATTTTCATAGTTTTTCTGGGCGGGAGGGGGGGAAGGGGCAAAGAGTATGAATTCAATGCATTTTATAATAAATAAGAATCAAAATACAAGCAAAAATGCACTTTTAAATTATGTTTTGAAAGTACAGAGGGTCAATTGCCCCCCCCCCCCCGATATCTCAAATGACGGGTCTGTATGTGGGTAAAATGAAATTGAGAAATTTTGGATGTAATGAAGATAATGATAATGAATAAACTAAAGAACAATGAATAAACTAAAAGGGAGTGGGTAGCAACGTAATGCTACTTTGAAACCATGTTATTTTAAAATAAATTCAACATACTTTTAAACAAGAAAAAAAAATGATATCCTTGTGAAGAAAGTCCAATGAATTAAATATTTGGTTAGAAGCAGTTACAAAAAGTGATACCAACATTTGAAATAATTAGTATAAATAGAATACAGGTTTCTTGAACCTTTGGTGAAGCAAATCGTTTAGCAAAATTAGCAATAATTGGAGCTTAAGTAACTATTGAAGTATTACTTCTTAATTCCTTACAATGGGAATGTTGTTTTATTGCCGATTAAATACTATTTGCAATCAGATCATTTCTTTTATCAATTTCATCAACGTATCATGATTCGATTTAAAAAACAAAAACCCCGATAAATTACCATTTCGTAATGACAAGTTGAGTATTAGAACTTATATTCTAAACGCAACGACGGACTGAATTCACAACCTGTTTTTAACCCTGTTTTTTTAGAATTCTAAACTAAAATCAATATTAGAAGCAGTAAAATGATGAAACGACTCTCTCTGTCGAAAAAAGTTAAGGCACAAAATTTAAACATTTTCTTTTGAAGAAATAACGTTAGAAAGGGAATTTTTACCCAAAACAGCTAAATTACCGCTATATCAATACTTCATTTTAATTACTATTTGATGAACATTAGAAAATCCATATAAAGTACGCAGTCGACTACTGGGTAGATAAACCAAACAGTATAGAACCAGTGGTCAATCTGCCATGGCCGACTATTGAAAATGCATAAGAATTCAGTACCGCTATATCAATACTTCATTTTAATTACTATTTGATGAACATTAGAAAATCCATATAAAATACGCAGTCGACTACTGGGTAGATAAACCAAACAGTATAGAACCAGTGGTCAATCTGCCATGGCCGACTATTGAAAATGCATAAGAATTCAGTAACCAGTGATTGGTCACTCCTCCAAAAATAATTGAGTCTGAGAAGGAGTTTATTTTTTAATTGAAACTTTATTCTATACAATCCATCAAAGCATAAACAAAAGCAAATTTACGGTAGAACGAAATAAAGAAGGGTTCTTAACATTTAAAGATAATGTGTTTTCTTAACAAAAAAAATGAGCAGAATCACAAGTTAGGATGATGGTCACACCATTTAAAATAAAATGACTCATTACTGCTTAATAAAAATTATTTGCAACTTTATTGTTATTGAATGATAATTGGGGACAGGTAAAGAAATGTGGGAATGCATCATATCTGATTTTGAGTTATATATATTCTATTTATAACAGTTATGTCCTTGTGGCTGACTATTGGAGCACTCTCTCTCTTACCCTATCTGTTTTCTTTTAATCTAAAGACTATATAAGCTTGCTTCTCACTAAAATGTATCAAGTAAAGTAAGAATAGGTTTTCATGGTTACAACACTCAATAATTGCATTTAATCTTAAAACCTTTATGTTAAGGTTAATTCTAAAGCAGCCAATAAATTAAAATTAAAAATTGAGGGAAGAAGACATATAGGTATAGTAAAAACTATTCGTACAAAGCTCTTTACCGCCGCATTTTGAGCAAAATTTTCCCAGGCATACATGTATCCGCCCTTTCTCCGCAATATAATGTCCTATTTTAGTTGTAGTTTTTTAAATGAAATATAATTTAAGATTTAGTGGGGATTGTTTTCAGAATTAAAGAATCTATATTTTCTTTTAACTCTGGAATTAACTTGGGGTGTCACCCTCCAAATGAGTGTCACTCGAGGCGAACCGCCCCTCTCAAGAAAAAAAATTTGACTTTGTTCAAAAAGCAAAAAAGCTTTTGTTCTCTCAAGTTACAGATTTCAAAAATTGAAAGCACACGACTTGATCAACAGGGCCATTCCACGGAAAAATGTTAATTTTGTCCCACACGTGACGCTTCATATATTTCATAAAAAATAATAATTTAAAAGGATGATGAAGAAATTTTTGTTGCTTAAGACATCACAAACGCATGTGTGACTTCTTAAGCAAAAACTTTCTTCAAAAATACTTCTTTTTTTATGAAATATAATAACCATCACGTGCGGGACAAAATGACCATTTTCAATGGAATGGGCATATACATATTTTTTTCCTGTGGTTTAAATAATTATTTCTAAACTAATGAGATGTGTTTCCTTTATGTTGGAACCATAGCTTTCAAAATCTACACTTTGTTTCGTCATTGCTGTATTAATGGAGCAAAAATATTAGCTTATCCATAAGCAAGTTACCACAGGTTGGCTTTGGATGTCCCTCACATGACGCATGTAAATAAATTTTATTTTAAAAAACAAAATTGTTTAATAAAAATATAATTGTGTCAGGAGTATCTTTGTATCAAATGTAAAGATTTAAAAAAATGCTTACCCCTGTTTCATTAAAATATTAAGAGATATAACAAAATGTTCATGACATTTAAGCGTATTTTTGTCCCACACGTGACGGTGGATTGGGCCAACATCTACTTGTTAAACATTAAAGGGAAGCAAATTACTAATTTTCATCTTTCTTTTTAAAAATGGCATTTTTGAATTATCTTAGTATTACAGTCACAACTATTGGAAAATTTCATTTTCAAATTGAATTTTTAACGTTGAATGCATTAGGTTTACAATAAAATAAAACGCGAAAATTTCATTAAAAAGGAATTAATACTTCAATATCTTGTTATGGGTTATTTCCCTGTCCCATGCGGGGGGGGGGATTTAAAACCAAAAAATTGAAAAAAAAAAAAGCCGTTGTCGGAGTTGGAGTCGGATGTTTCAAAATCCATGAGTCGGAATCTGCTATTTTCCTTCCGACTCCGCAGCCTAAAACTCTCAAGCTTGGCTTTATGTCAAATGTCTGTGGCGCCATCTGTGAATAGCTGATTTCATATTTCACGATTATGAAAGCATTAACGAACTGCGTTGCATCCTCGTAGGCTACGGTATTTGATTTCACTCAGGGGCGGATACGGAAAATCATTTGGGGGCAAAGGGTCATGCTGAAGAGTACCCCCTCCCCATGAACGAACCAACTGTTGGGTGCGAAAAATTTCTGAAATTGCTTGGGGGTCAATAAAAAGTGCCAAAAACGTAAGAAATAAGGCACCTAAATGGGGACAAACGTTGCAAATTAATTTCATAAGCAATGAAAAAAAGTAGTAGTTCAAATATTTACTTTCAAAAATGAATAACGAATTGAAAAGTGGCGGTGATCGTTTACATGTTATGCATAAAGTGTTTGAACACAATATGGACGGATACTGTTATCGACAGTTTGGGGGGGGGGGGTATTACCCTCATGACCTTCCCCTTGTATACGCCACTGATTTCACTTCAGTAATTATGCGCATTTGCACAAAGGGGGTTTATCCAGCCCAAAAGGGAAGGGGGCTTGACGGCAGAAGGCCGACATTTGAGATATCAGGGGGTTAATCCCTCCCCTCCCTACAGATTTTGGAAACAATATTCATTATATGCATTTGTGTGTGCAATGGCCTACGCACTACGCAGGATTTACTCAAGGGATGTGTTCAATTTCCCCCAAACTTATGTAAAACATTTAGCTCCTCCCCCCTCCCCACCCCGTCCGAAAGTAAACTAAGTAAAAAACGATCCAGTTAAAGTGGGAGAATTCTTAGGAGGGGACGAAGGCAAATTTAGCCACCCTTTAAACTCAATTTTTTAAAGTCATCATTCAAATTATAAACCTTTTGTGAATTAAAAGGAACTTACAGTTTTAGTAATATATGTAGCTTTCGTTACAAAGACAAGAAGCTTAATCACACTTTTACATTAGCAATACAAGTCTAGTTGTCAGTTGTAAGTGCAGGTTTAGTGCAGAAATATGGGGACAGGGAGAACCAGGAGTTTTTCTGAACGAATAAGTTCTAAAAAAAACTCAATTTTAAGACCTTTTTGTGAATGTTAGAGAAAAAGGAGTTTCGGGTACTCAACCCCAAAACACTTTCGAAGTTTAAGTTTTGAAAACATGATTGTATCTTTGGTAATGGGAAGGAATTGGTTCAAGGTTGCCCTCCTGGCAGTTTTTTCAATTTCAATTAGCTGTAAAAACGCAATTTCAAACTATCTATGATAATGTTAGATAACAAGAGCAGACTCTCTGCCGGAAATCTTTCGAAATTGAAACCTCGAGGAATAACTTGTGACAATTTTTCAAAATTGTAGCTTTAAAAATACACATTAGTCGGTTTTCGGGGATTGAATAAGAGATGGAGTCCTCACCCGGAATCGTTTCGACATTGACTACGTGAGTTTTCGAAAGTGTTAAAAATATGATTGTATCAGCTAGGGGTACTCAGTGCAAGATGAGGAGTGAATCACGTACCCTGCAATTGCAAGAAGTTACAACAGCATTTACATATTGTAAGCAATAACATGATTTTTACAAATTCGGGATCTTGCGATTGATCGCTGCTACTAATAAGTTTTGCCGCTTGCTCGGAAATTTTAATTTGAGTGTTGCGGCTACTAGATTCGTGCGATTTATTGTCTCGGCGATATTTGTTCTTTATAAAGGGTGTCCCAAAATTAACGCAAGATTTGAATTTGCCACAATTTTTGCTGTAAATTGTTGGCAGCCACGGAAAAAGAACAATTTGACAGCTGGGAGTTTAGGGTTAGTAAAAATGGAGTGTTATGCTATTATACAGTCAGCGAAACAATTCAATCACTGCATAAGGAATTTCCTGTTCGTGTACTCTCTCGTTTCGGTGATACGAATTGTACCCTAGATCCTGTGATTTTACATCATTAGACTTCTTCCTATGGGGTTATATGAAGTCAAACGTCTATGTCAGCAATCCCACAACCACCCGCGCATTACCTAATTGCGATATCGAGCGCCAATAACAGTAAACCGCTTGACCCGCCCAAACTTTCATTATTTTTCAAATAATTGTTCGATAATGAAAACGCATTATAGAATCGAAAACGCTCCATTTGTAACAACCCTAGACCCTCAGCTGCCAAATTGTTCTTTTTTCAAGATTGCCCACAATTTATTGCAAAAATGGCGGCAAATTCAAATCTTGCGTTAATTTTGGGGCACCCTTTACAAATATACCAGCTAAAATAATGAAAAATACATTTTTCAGAGCCGCCGCAAAGTCAAAAAACTAAGAAGGATGAGTTTTAGCAACCCCCACACCTTCTTTTCTCTAACACATGTATGAACACAAAGAACAATGCGCAAAGAGAGAGACACTGGATTCAGCGTTTGATTTAAGAAAGAGTCATTACTAGTTCTAAGCAATATATTGACTCAGAAATATGTGTTTCTGGGGTTTGTCCGTAGAGATTTTTCGAAATTTTAGTTTTAGACGATCTTTGTTTGGGAAAGGAAAGGTTCTGTGGCTCTCCCGCAGCAATTTTGAATTTTTCGAAAATGAAACTCTAAAAAAGCAATTGTGAATTGCTTTGGTTAGGGCAGAAAAAGGGGGGCCCAAAGGTTCTCCTCCAGAATTTTTCGAAATTGTAGTTCTAAAAACGCAGTTTTAGACCATTTTTAGTAATAGTAGAGAAAAGGTTCGGTGACCCTTCCACGGCATTTTTTTGAAATTGAAACTCCAAAATCGCAGCTTAAACTATCATTTGTAATGTTAGCGAGAGGAGGGCATTTCTCCCACAAAACGTTTCCAAAATTATAGTTCTAAAAAATGCTGTTTTAGAGGATTTTTGGTAGACCCCTCCGGCGGTAAAAGCTACAAAAGTGCAATTGTGGATAGCCTTCGTCATAGTTAGGTAAAGGGGGGTTCGGGTGGCTTTTCCCGGAAATATTTTGACTTTAAAGGTTAAACAGGTGCTTTTAGGTAATGTTAGGTGTCGGTCAATTTTTTTTAATTGAAGCTTCAAAAACACAATTTTAGCCGACCTTCGATGATGTTAGGGGGAGAGGGTTTTACTTCGTCAGAGAATTTCGAATTTGTTAAAAATACTTTTAGATGAACGTTTGTAATGTAAATGGGATGAGAGGTTCAGAGGCCCTCCACAGGCAATTTTTTGAAATTGAAATCCCACAAACAATTGTAGAGGAATATCATTAAAGATATTAAAAAGGAGATTCTCGGTTCTTCCTCCGGAATCTTTTTGAAATTGATGTTCTAAAAACGAAATTTTAGACGACCTTTAATTACTGAGAGGGTGAGAGGGGTTGTTCTAAAAGTTTTTCGAAATTGAAGTCCCAAATACGAACAACTGCAAAAAAAAAAAAAAAAAAATCGGTCTTACACAGGTACACAGAGATAGGTATTTCCCAAAAATGATCCAATTGGTTCATTATTTATTCAGCGCGAAAACTTCAAATTTGCGAATTTTCATGGATAGCGAATTTCATCTCTCTTCAATGCACTAAACAGAGAAAAAAAATGAAAATGATTACTGAAAAAATGATTAAGATACAATACATCAAATTGCTCTGTTTCCATCAACGGAGCTCAAAATTTGATAAAAATTATCTAATGGCTAATTAAAAGAACTGTCATTTCAAAAACGAGAAAAAGCATGGGAGTAAAGTGAAATGAAAAATTCTACATCAACTACAGCTTGTTTTAAAAAGAAAATGTAAGCTCAGTCCTGCTCAGTCAATGGCTAAATACTGCATTATTTTAAAACTTTAAAACCATTGCTTATCGATTTTTCCCGTTGTAAATGGATCCATGAAATGCTGGAGCAATGGTCGTAAAGGATCCATAACGGCTGGAACAACTACGTTTTTTTTCTCTATAACTTTTTTTAAAATATAAACTACAACTAGTTTTTTAAATGTAGTCACTACTAACTACTTTTGAGATGTAGTCGCTACTTCTAAATAAAAAGCATACACACATACACCTTTAGTGGACCTCCCAACTTTGATGGCGCAACTTGCGCCGTGATTCCATCTTCTTTAAGCAACGAAGAGGAAAAAATATTTAAAATCCCTTCGTAAGCTACACATGTACATTGATACTAGTTAGTGCTACACAAATTAATGGATAATCAATCAAAAAAGTGACTAATGACTTGCATATGAGTTGGTAAGTGTTGCATATGAGTTGTAATATTTTCTTGAGAATAACCCAGATTCTAACACATATTACTGTTTTAGATGCATTTGTACTGTCCTAATAATTTCTAGATTTGTAATATTTATTTTTAAAAATGATAATAATAAAATGAAAAAAAAAAAAGCGAAAATCTAATGCTGATAATAAAGGTTAAGAATCGCAATACTTCTAATTGAATAACAAGTGTATGTCATAGTCATGTAGCAAGTTGTTAACATAGTGTTCGTAAACTTCAGGCAAATAATATGATTAATTTCTTTTAACTGTGATATCTACAATATAAAATTATAATTTCATTGATTCTAAGTGCGTATGAGAATTGATATTTATCTAAGTATGGTAACACATACTAGAAAGATATGAGCTAGATGGACTTATCGGATCATCAATGATGAACCAAGTAACTCAAACTCCAAAACTGTTTAAATATTGAGAATGCTATTGCTTGACCAAAATATGATTTTTTCATGCAGTTATTCACCAGTATTATGAATCCGTTTAGTAAATATATTTCGACTTATACAGTATAACTGATACAGTATGTAAATAAATTTTATAAAATTTATTTATTCTTAGAAAATAGAACTTATACCAATATCATAAGTAACTAAGAGGTATGATGGAGAACGTATTTTATTTTCCTATTAAATAATGTAATTAATTCTTTTGAAACAAGTTTCTAGATCAGTCGTCAAATTTCAAATACAGCATTGTTGCTGACATATTTTAAAAATTTCTGTTAACTTCAAGTGTTCTGTAAATGGTAAGAAAAGGGCAGAAAGCAAAAAATTAAAATAAAAAAAAGTTTCAAATTCTCATTTTATCTACCTTTGTTTTAATTTATTAGTTAAATTTTTAGAGGAGTGCCTATTAGTTTATAATCATAAAAATTGTAAAGAATGAACAAAAATACTAAGTTTTTCGAGTGTCACAGATATAGTGCTACTGATAGTTTCAATTTCAAATGGAATTTGATTCTCTGAAAATATTGCAGACATTATAATAAGAAATGTGTTTTAAAATGTTACTAGCTCTGTTATTACCCTGCTTGATCTACCACGAAAATAAAAATTATGTCAAGTTACACAAGTTCTACAGTCGAGCTGAAATGAAAGAACATAGTAGTGTACAATTTCCCGTTCGAATAATGACATTGTAATTTGTTTTTCCTCGTATCGTCGCCTCGGAGCAACAGTAAGACATCTAATCCCAGGAATAACAGTAAGATATCCTACTGTTGCTTTGAGGCGACGATATGTACTTTTATTTCAACCTTTATACTAATAATGTCCACGAACTTAATGTCTTTGTTCTGCATCTATGTTTTAGTTGAAAAGTAATGCAGGTTTGCATCAACAGTTTCAGATAAGTTATTTCTTAGACAAATTATAAATTTTAAAGTTACAGCAGCAAGCTACTGAAGGAATTAAGAATCCATTTATATATTTACAAAGATTGAAAGTTTGAATTGGTAATATCAAAACCCTAAAGTTTTGCACTAAATGAAATTTAATTGAATGTATTTGCATGCATCCAGTGAGTGATAAATAAATTCTGAAGAATTTTCAAAAGAATAGAGAATTTTTTAAACCTACATTTATTTAGTCTACATTACATTCAGCACAATAGAGACAAGTAAATGAAACTATCAAAAATTCTTATTACATATACAGTAAATCTCCTTGGAGAGCAATACAAAATTAACGTATGAAATTTTTTTCACATTGAATGAGTATATGAAAAATCAGATCATGAAATATGAGCACAAATATAATACTTATTTGTGACATGTAGAATCTTCTTGCCTCATGACAATGAAAATACAGTTGAAGGTAACTATACAGTGAGACAAACGTATGCAGAGATGAATATTTGCGACACATTGTCAAATGATATTTTAAAATGAATAGTACATCATAGCAATAAAAGGTTTATATTTTGAAGTTAAAAATGAGATTCTGTTGTTTTCTTTAAAAATTCTACAAATGCAGTTCATATAAAAAAGTAACTTCTTTGAATTAAAGCTAAAATATTTGCAGGTACTTGATAGCGTGTATAGTTTGATAAAACCTACTTCATGCTACATATAAAAATAGAAAAATATTGCTGTAGGTATTTATTTATGTATATCTTGAACGTTATGAAATCTACAAAACAATGTGTGAAAAAAAATTAAAAATCATATAAAATCAAGAAAAATTCAAAATCAGAAAATAAATTTAAAATTTCTTAAAAAATAAACTCAATAAGTAAATATTTCAAAAGGCACTTTTATATTAACATAACATTCTTTCGTAGTTCAAAAAATAGAATTTTTGTCATAACGTTTTTAGGCTTCTTGAACAAGAACTTGTCTTGAAGTGTTGTTAATATTGATGTTTGAACAGAGATGACCCACAGACAGAAAGAT
This sequence comes from Uloborus diversus, assembly GCF_026930045.1. NCBI lineage: Eukaryota > Metazoa > Arthropoda > Arachnida > Araneae > Uloboridae > Uloborus > Uloborus diversus. The sequence continues at coordinate 133,825,702 of NC_072740.1, forward strand.
TGGGTCCAAGAATGTATGAACAACGGCACTCCATACCTAGAAGAAAAATAAAAAGTTCATTATTAACAAGAATACTTCTTGAGATTGTTTAAAATTGTAAAATGCTACAAATATTGAATCATTCACGTTCATGAACTACCTGTTATAAAATACAGTTGATTAATCCTGATATTTTGGAAACAAAAGGGATTAAAGTTTAAATGGATTACTACAGTACAAAAAGCGTCCTATATTGTTATGGGACACAAAATGTCCTTAAGCTTTTAAAATATTTGCATAAGTTTTATTTTTAATAACGGATATTCGGACATCACTTAGCTGAACTATAAAAGTATGCTGTAATTTTGTCTACTAATAGCAATAGATAAGTTCTAAAACTAACGTGTCCAAAAACGTTAGTTCCAAACTAACCTCCCAACCAAAATCTTTTAGTCACAGTAAAACAACAATAGCCTTTAATGATGAAAGCGTCCATTTACATAATTTTTTACTTTACAAATACATACATAAATGTTTTGTTAAAAAATATTCCCCAGTATACTGTTTATCATTACTCAAGGATTTCCATAATAACAGTTGATTAATCGACCTTTCATTCCAATTAAATGCAAATCAATGTTTTTTAATTCACAAATTTTAAATGATTTTAGTAAAAAAGATCTCATGTGCCTTAATGAGAATGTATATCATTAATAAACTCTTTTTCTTCGTTTCTCGGAACGGGCAAGTTAATCCTTATTGTGCCCTTTTTTAACAGTACTTAATGCAGATCCTCAAAGCATTCATAGATGGGGGCACATAATTATAACTTTCAATGATTAAAATATAAGGACTTTCTTCTTTTAAAGAGCCCTGCTCAACAAAATATTACTCCTTACTCCTTTGTCATGTGCTATAAGTATTCAATTCAAAGAATAACTTTGATCATTATTAGACATCTCTAAGAACACAACTTTCGTTAATCAGCCATAGCTGCGGCAAAAATCAAGAAGAGCTGAAATTCTATGCATGCAAAAAAAAAAAAAATAATAATAATAATAAATAAATAAATAAATAACATGTCAAAGCCATTCAAAAAAAAATCTTTTAGCACCATCTCAACACTTTAAGGTATTACATTAGTTGGTATAAAATTAATTGCAGTAATTTTTAGCCGAGTAACAAGAACGTAAGGTTAAAAATATCTATTTTCTTTATTGTATCAAGACAAAATAATAAAAGTTCAACAATACAGCCATCTCAGATTTAAGATATTTCCTATTAACAGCTCATTGCTAATTAGAAAATACTGTCTTCATTTTCAAAACACTTAAAATTTTATAATTTGCAGGCAAAAACATCATCAGGTTTTGGTGAAAAATGTAGTAGAAATTTTACAAATGAAATTACAAACATAAATTCCCATTACTTCTTATTATATTTTTTAGTTGTGACCTTTTGAAAAATGTCTTTGTGCAAGGCTTGTTTTCTTTCTCTCAGAGCTATAAGCTCTTTTTAGATATAAATTAATGTCTTAGTTTAAAAAATATTATGTAGGCAGAAATAATAACATAATAATATGAAAACCAATAATAGTTTCTAAATAAAATTTTTAAAGTTTGAAGCAAAATAAAAGCAGCAAGATTTTTTGATAGATTGAAAATGAAAAAGAAAAGATAATGGCTCATCGTTAGAAAAAAACAAACATTTTTTCTAAATTTAGCCTTCAAAATAAAAATGTATATATACATAATTTTTTCAATTATCATTTTGTAACCTTTACCGATATCTTAAAGAGATTAAGGTAGTTTGCTACAACTACAAAAAAAAAAAAAAAAATCAATCTAAATTAGCTATCAAGGACAAAAAATCGTGCAATTTTTACTCAATTCACATCTTTAGATGTTAGTGCTTTTTGTAATCATGGAAGAAAAAAAGAGCGAAGGATCTGAATATCTTGTGTTTCAGAATCATGGTTATTTGATAAAGAAGTTAATGGAAGATTTTTTTATACATTCAAAAAAAAAAAAAAAAAAAAAGGGAGGGGGGTATTTTTCTTTATATATATATATATTTTAAATAGTGCTTGCGCTTTCTTGCCAGTTTTATTAGCTTTTGTGGAACACTATAGACATCCGACAAGAGGCCATGTCAACCTAGTCGGAAACTAGAACTAGAGGACCGGGTCTTTGCGGGGCCCGGCTACACAGACGTAAAAAAAAAAGGAAAGAAAGAAAGAAAAAAAGAAGAAAGAAAAAATGAGGAGGGTGGGACTCCGAATAAGCGTAGACGTAAAGATAAAGTAAAATTTATTCTTTTGGTATTTACTGTTGTGGTACTTAAAATAGAGTTAATTGTTTTGTTTTGAACAGTTTTTGATTTTTTTTCTTCTTTTTTCTTATGTTCCTTTTTTTTTGGGGGGGGGGGGACATAACTGACAAGGAGCCTGCCTTGGCTCTCTGCGGCCCTGACGATTGATTCTATTTCGTTCATGTGCGTTAGCTCTAAAATTACTTTTAGTCTACGTTTTTAAATATTTTTCTGAAATTTTCAGAATTTAATTCAGTAATGCATGCTGCTGCCAACATGGAAAGATCGCACCTGATGCTGTTGATTTCAAATTAATTTCTATTTTCAGCAAAATATAGTAAATTAAGTTAGATGTATATCAGTATTTGTTAGTTGTTAGTCGAGGTTTATTTCAATAGCGATGATACAAAGAATGTTTTCTGGCAATCATTGACGAGCTGTGAAGAGCTTTATACTGATTATGATTTCAAAAACGAAATCCTCAGAAAATTAAAATGTTTGACGAGTCGTAATTTCATGGTTTTATAAACAGGATGGTTATTTAACTTTGAATGCATAATTCTGTATAGCTTACAGACATTTCTCTCTCATATATTTCTACTTTAGAGTCATATTAACGTTTCTAAAAATTATTTTCAGGTTTTTACTGAAATGCGTGTTTCATATTTAATTAGCAATGTTTTAAGAGCACGATTCTGAGCCTTCGTATACTGCAAACAAACATTTTTACGCTCTCCTGCAAAGCGGTGAAAATGTGTCTGGGTTTGAGGTTTTCATGTTCCTTGGAACAAGTCAAATTTGACGGTCAATCTCTTTGATAAAAAGGAATTTGCCCTCGTGATACCAAGACGGGCTGTGTTGTAGTATTCTAAAGAAAGGTGTTACAGTTTGGTGTTAGGGAGGCGGCGAGGGTATTTCTTGTTTCCTAAACTAAGGATCAACAATTTATGCATATGTTTTACTTAAAATCTGCAAGATTTCTCAAAAGATTTATTTTTATAAGATAAACTCATTTTCTTCATATTAAGTGAAAGTTCGTTCCACGAGATTTTTGTCTGAAAAGGTTCGACTGTGATTACAATAATGCTGATTTTGTAATAATAACAATAATGCTGATGAAATAATGGAACTGAACCTAGCAATTGAAACATCAAAATTAATTCCCATTTTGAAATGTTAAAAAATAAAATAAGTTCATTAAAGGAAAACAAGAACTATTGAAATGGTATTGCATAAAATTCAAATGGGTAAATTTGTAATTAAATCAAACTGTTATATTAATTACCCTGTGTAGGATATGCATGAAGACATCAAAAGTGCGGAGAGTGGGGGAAATCACCCAGACATTGACCAATGTTAAAATGGAAAACACAGCTCCCCACAAAAATCCACAAGGAATGGCCAGTAGAGCAGACACTATTCTGTAAACCCATAGTTTGGTTCCAGAAAAGACAATAAACGCCATTCGCCAGACAGCATCAAACCCATGGCTTGCATCGGGTTCGGCCAGCAGATCTTCAAAAACAATCTATGAAGGAAAATTCATAAGATTATTATTAATTGCTTTGAGTTGAACACAGCAAAAATCAAACAATTTTATAAAAAATGAGCAACGTTTATAATTAATTAAAATTAAGTAATTTTTTTTTAAAGTTTCAATTATAAAATACCCTGTTACAATTTTTACTTGTATTCATTTTACTATAGTAAATTCCAGTGGCGTACATAGCACTCCTTCAACTTTTTAGGGCAGTGCTTCTTGGGGCACCCCGATGGAAGGTCACTGACCTCCCCAAAAAATCTCTTTTTACTGTAAATTTTGTTTGACGTTTCGGCAAATTTGGAAAGAGTAGTGCCCAGTAGGCAGTTTGGAGGCAGTAGCAAATGCAATAATTTTTTATTTGCTGACTTTATTGCATTTTTAACTCTCTATGCCTAGTGTCTTTATCATTCATTAAAATTCGAAGTTTCAAATTCGTCTCTCCTAAAAACTCGTTCTTCCCTGTATTTTACGCCATAATTTGACTTAATGCACTCGACCTAGATTTTGATGTACGCTTAAAAGAGCTCACGGGCGGCATTGGCATGAAATTGAAAGTATAAATATTCATTTTTGTAATTACTAAACTAACTTTAATTATAAACTAGGCAGCTCTGCCCCTGCTCGCTTCGCTCAGCAACCCCTGGTCGCCACCTGTGGTGACACAGCCATCTACGGTGGGAAACAACTGATAAGTTTAAAACTTTTGCCCTTAAATGTCTGGTCCCTTGAAGTTTAGAGGTTTAGAAGTTTGGATCAAACGGTACCAGTACTGACCTAAATGACATTGTCAGTTCGAGGAGATAGGGTTACAGATACACAGACAGATGCGCACAGCCTTTAATAGTATACCCATGCAAGCACACTACGCTACCTTGCTTTTATATTGCAGAATTATTTGTAATAATTATAAGTGATAATTCTTATTATAAAGGGGCATTAAATTCGTCGATATTAGTCTCTGCTGATGAAAAAAATCTAAATATTTTAGATTCTGCATTTAGTACAGAAGAAAAAATTGATTTTTAAACTTTCAAAATGATCGGTATCATCACATCATCAATAATTAGTATGGATAGACGATTTCCCCTTAGTGTTGTTTCTTTTACGTGTCGAGGTTAAGTTTGTCTGTAGGAGAGGCAATTTCTTACTTTCATCTTTTTTTTTTATGTGGGAAAATGGTGTATTTATTTCTAAAAAAAAAGAAAAAATACTTAGAGGCTAGTGGTGAACACTCGATACGAAATATCGATTTTAACGTCCAAGATTATCAATCATTGAATAATTCTTATCAAATTAAGATAGGCTAATGTATACTAATAGTAATAAATATAGAAACTTGCTTAAAAAAGACAGAAATTGGTTTCACAATTAAAACTCTTTTTCGCAAACGATTTTATTAGAAATATTTGATATAGTTCTACCTGTTGGATAGTATTTTAATTGATCGTTCGGTCAACAAAATTGTATTAATTTAGGTAAGTAAGCTTTCTGTCGAAAACTGAAACTTAGTGAACATAGAATCATATGTTTGATTGGGTAGAAATTAGTTTCACACATAAAAATTAAACTCCCTTTCTTCTGTAAAAGGATTTTATTGAACACTCCACAAACGCTTCTTCTACCAACTACTTAATCTTTTAATTGCTCTCCTGTTGAAAAAATTCTAGTTTTTCCAGTAAATTAATTTCCTCTTCGGAATATTAAATGTATTTTGTAATGTATTGAGAACGTTTCATAAGAAAGATTTTGCTTGTATTCTAGGTGTGACTAATAATGCAAATTTGACAGATCTAACCAAGAAACCGAAAAGGTAAGTTGTAAAATAAATCAACTTCCACTGATTTGGTTAAAATGTGTAATTGTTCCTTTAATTTTCATACCTCGGCAAAAAAAAGGCCAGAACTTGAATTAATTCGAAGAAACTTCAGGTGCTTTAATTTTTCGTCACTGCAAACTAACAACAGATAAGACTATAATTTCTTCCTTAGAAAGTTCTCCTTCGGTGACCTTGTGAATGACGTACAGAACAACCCCCTCTCCCAGAAGGAGTTTGGATCACAGTGTAGGTGCAGGAGAAAGGCCCCTTTTTACACACTGGGCGGTGTCTAGCCCCTGGAATGTAGAGCAGATGCCAAACGTCAGATGTGCGTGATTCCCACGGCAGTGGAAAGAGGGGCTTCTATTGTTCGGGGAGGTCAACGTTCACCAATCCTGCCCTCTTGGAATGCTGAAGTAACCAGATCAACAGTGGAATAGTAGTACGGCTTTCTTCAGCAACACCACCTTCAAAAATCATATGCTTAACGATGGATTTCATTGTAAGGTTGCTTATGCATTGTGCAGCCTTTGAAGCAGCACGCATTCCTTACGGCACAAAAGACTAGGAAATGCATACAAATGGGTAGTTTAAAATCGGATATAATTAATAACGAAAGCTTAATTGCATATTCACCTAACCCTTTCTTTTGTATCCTAATGCATATCTTCTTTTACTGCGAAGTTCAGATCTATTTATAGAAGCTTCTAAGATCTTTTTTATTTTTTCAGGTTATTGTGAGGATATTATGTGTAACGGCACATAAATATCCTATGCATCTTATGGGCTATTCAGCAAATCGAGCCATTCACATTTTAATGAATGAGAATTGTTTCATATATGATGGAATTCTAAGCATATTCATTTCTTCCTATTAGCACATTCATCGCAATTTTAGCTTGAATATGTTACTGTTGAATTGAATACATAGGTACATTTTTACTGGCATGTATTTTATCATTAGCCTTAAAGCAAGTATTTTCAGGGATGTCGGGAAAAATATAATTTGGTTATTTTTTAACTGAACAACAAACTGTTGCAAGTCAGAATTCGAAGGAAAATAAAGCGATGATAAAATTCTAATGGAATTGATACTTCTAAATATCGTAATGAATTTGAACACTAAATTAGGAGACTAGTAAATATGAGGGAACAATTTGCTATTAATTGTCATCATAAATTTGTGCCTTGATCGTGATTTTCGGGAATTTCTTGTTTTCGGAACTTTTTAATTTTAACATCGGTATACAGTCGACCATCGATAACAGCAGTAGACAAGATATACTCATTACATCACTTAAATGGTTTAAATTTGGAAAATTTAAATAAATGCTTTCGGACTTTATAAAAAAAAGTGCATTTGAGGAATACTTAGATAGACTAGAAAAATTTTAAACAAAATTTGGATTCAACAAGGTTCGTCAACCTCTTCTTTTTTACATGTTCATCATTTCCGTAAATGTTTACTTTGCTCATTGAATTTTTCTACAAAATACCATAGTCCTGGTATTTCTTTAAATTACCCATGTGAATAAAAGCCGGAAAAAAAAAAAAAAAAAACTTACGTAAATTTTGCTTCGGTATCAGTAGTCATTCCAACTTAATTTCTTCATTTTTTACAGATCTTTGCTTATTTATTACAGCATAGTTTTGTTTACAGGACTAGAAAAGTTCGAAAATCGGCCAAAAATCTCTACTTCTTGAAAAATACACTAAACATGTTTTTTCCCCATTAAAGTGTTCTACTATTATAACGTCCACCTTTTTTTATCAACACTTGAAAAATAATTTTACTACCCTATCCACAACACGCGTGAATAATATCTTCCCCTCAAAAGCAAAATAACAAAAAAAGTGTTACTATTTTTCACGAAAATTTCCTCACCGAAATGCTCACAAATTAAATAACCTCGAATTAAAATAAATTTCGCCACTCGTCCTCTTCTTCCGTAGCAAATTCCTCTTCACAACATGCACCCAATTGTCTCTCATTTTCCCTAATTGAGGTCAACTGCGAAACTCAAACGACAAAATAAATACATCTTAACAGCTCTCGCAAAAGAAAAAGCCAAAATGAAACAAAGCATTGTCAAAAGCATGCCCTTTCGACCCTTCTTTTCATAAGCATGCACAGCGTATGGACTCAGAAGCAGAATTCACACGCTGCTTTGGCAAACCATGTTAATTCACACTGAATGCAATTGACTCCGGCGCACGTTTTGATGGGTACATAATGCCCCTCTTGCTATGCTCGTCCGACTAATAAAAATTCATACGTCCGTCTCCGCGCTCCGTTCAGTGACGCCACTGAATACGTATTTTCGAAATACGTATTCAGTGGCGTCGCTACGGGGGCGGGGGGAGCGGTCCGCATCGGGTATCACCAGTTTGGGAGGGGGGGTGACACCCAAAGTGAAATTACAAGTTTTTGAAAAATGTGCAGCTAAAATGCGTTTTTAAGACTACAAATTTGAAATTTTTCCCGGGGGGGGGGGGGGTCACCGCCTCTGGTGTCACCCATGCTATGTACGCCACTGACGTATTTTCTAAAAATTTATCCCTCCGTCTTAGCGCCAACGAAACACGTATTGTCTAGAGCAGGAGTCGGCAAGTAATTTTAGTTGGAGTCCGGATACATATAGATTCAGAGAAACTCTCATATTCTACAGTAACCATTAAAACTTAAATCATTCCTACAATTACTTCCAAAGCATTAGGAAAGGTGGTAAAAGTGGTGCCTAAAGTATTTAAGTATCTTTAGGCTAAAGATACTTTTGCCGACTAAAAAATATTTTCAAATAATGTGTTTGTGCAATTTATACTTAAAAGTATTTTAGGCGGTCGGTTTTTAATTTTCCTATGTCCGGACTTGGACCCGCGGCCCGTCAGTTTCCGCCAACTGGTCTAAATATTTATCTGTCCGTTTCTGCTTACGAAATGCGTACCATTTAAATATTTACCCGTACGTCTTCCTGCAAACGAAATGTAACGGGTTAACTGAGATATTTTACAAGGAATCCCGTCCTCCCGCACCCCAAATTCGGGCCCCAATTTTTATATAATTCAACGGAGCCACAATGTTGTGTAGTTATAGAAGGAGTTACCACTGTACCGGATATCGCTGCAGCAGCAACAGCGACTATACAGAAAAACAAATCCATTCATAAACAAATAAAACGCTGCTGTAAGTGAAGACATTCTTACTTACACAATGGAAATGATCGAATGATTGTCTAAGCCTCAATAACATACATAAATAAGCGCACGAATTTAAGCTAATATGGTTAATTAAATTAATGTACATATACATGTATGTACCATTGTTTTGCGCGACTGACGATATTAATTATTTAGCAATTGTTTCACTGATTGTTATTCTCTATATAGGTCAAGTTAGGGTTCGGTAGTGTTAAAATACTTCGAAAACAAAATAGCCATTTAATTAAAAAAGATTGTGGCCAAATTAAGAAATGATAATTTAAAAGTCATCCTCATGAACAAGATGATAAGCGCTGCACAAAAACTCGCATCAATCAAAAGAACAACAGGCAAATGATTCAAAAACAATAAAGCAATATTGAAACTAATTGCTTACTCGTATTCTCTCTTAATATTTATTTCTAACATAATAAAATTTAAAAACGGATGACGGTGAAGTTATTGCAAAAAAAAAAAAAAGGGGGGGGGAATTGATATTAAACTGATTGATATAATTGATATAAAAACATTTTGTAACATAAAAAGCCTGTTACTTTAACCAAAATTTGTGATGTCATACTTCTTGTTACCCCTCTCTACACCTTGTCACAAACTGTCAATTTCTTGAATCTCCCCTCAAAGCGTGACATTATTTGTGGACGACCCCTTTGATCGAATATACTCGTATTTTTTACACATAAAGCCCATTTATATCCAATAAGAGCCCTTTTGAATTCCTCTAACACATGACTGCAATTCTTTGCTAATTTGAAGTAGTGCAAAAAAAGCATAAGGGACTTTTTTTTAGTTTTAAATGAAACGTGTGCTAAGTTTAATCTCCAAGATCTGTGCTATTTTTCTACAATTTTTGGAAATTAGCATTTACACCAATTTACTTCAAGTTGTTTCATTTGTACTTTTTAAGCGTGTTCCATTGTTGTTTACATTATTTTACTTTAGCCAAACAGGCATTTACGTATCTCTTACCAAATGGTGTTTCTAAAATATTCGGGACTACTCGTAGCACTTTGTCACCAGCGGGAGGTTCAAACAAAGAGGCCATTTTATCGCAAGTATGTTAATTACCGTCTATAGCTTTGTTTACTAAATGCTTGTTAACAACACTCACGATGATGAAGACCAGCTTTTTAGCAGAACGAGAGGGAATTGCTAACATTTTCCAGAACTAAATTGAATTCCATTCTTTGTCTACTTCAAACTAACCTCATACCATAATCTGGAAAGTCCTGTTTTTGGTTTGCTTTTGCAGCAACTAGGGTACAGCTAATTCCGCTAACTGAGCGGTAGATTTAAAAGAATGCAAATAAAAACTGATAAAAATCGCAAAAGAAGCCAAACAGTACGAGAAACCCATTAAGTGAAAAGTAGCACGAAACACTCGAAATCTCATCAAGATCACATTTTTGCTAAAATGACAGGCGATATGAATGAAGAGAAAATGACACAAAATCTGAAGGGAGAATGGCTCAGTGTTGGTGTTTCTTTTTTATTTTTCGAAGAGATCTTGCGCTCTAATGAGATCGCCCCCCTAAATGTGACGAAGGAGGTCAAGTGGGAGAATCAAACTCCTAACAAAGCATCATTTGTTGGATTTCTTTCCTTCTTTTGTTCAATTCGAATAGTCAGGAACGCACCACAGAGAGAGAAACAAATTTGAAACCAAATCTTGATAAACAGAAAGAGATTGTCTACAAAAATGCTGGATGTAGCTGATAACCTCGTTTTTGTTGAGAAAATAAACCGTTGTGTTTGTTTATCATTAGAAGTTAGAAATGAACATATTTTGCTTCATTGTTAACGTTTATTCGTTTAAAGAGATATTTTTTTTCTCAATAAACGTCAACTGAAAGTTTCTGTCTGATTGTGATTATGGTATTGTTGTAAAAATAATATGCAAGAAACATTTTAAGAACATGCACGGCGATTTTATTTATATTTATTTTTCGTTTCCTGCCAATAAAGAAGGTAAATCGTATTTATTCTTGAAAATGCGAAATTTTTGCGACATTTGCGCCTAGTGATATACGCCTACCACCCCCTCTCCCTAAAGGTTTAAGTTTAATAGCAGAAATCGCAGAAGCAGGGTTTTAATTTCAATAAAAAAAACTGAATACAATAGACGTATTTAACTCTTATTTTCTAAATGCTTCAGCATTTTCTGTAACTATATAAATATTATACTGATATATATATATATATAATACTGTTGGACCGCGATAAGAATTAATATCTTACGAGCAAGACAAGTTACTTCTTTGGGTTTAGGGGAAAATTCAATGTGACATGTCCTCTGAATTATTCTTGTCCTGGAAAAATTAGTCGCCAAAGTATTTTTTTTTTTTTTACTCAACCGGGCGAATAGACCTTTTGGACCCTGTGACAGCAATTTAAGATCTCTATGAATTTGTGCACAACAAAATGTTTATCACCGTATAAATTGAACGGTTTTATTTGCAATTTTGAATTTCTGAAAAACTATGTTCTTCTGTGAAAAAAGAATGTAAAATTCCATCCCTTTGCAATGATAGTTCAGTTTCAAATATCGTTTGGTAAAAGGAAGAAAATTTTCTTCTTCTTGCCATAAGAAATTCCTGCCAAGTCTAGATTATTGAACTTCCTTCCATTCAAGGATGTTCAAGGCTTTCTTCTTGGAACAGAGTTTCCACCTGTTCTGACTTCCTTCTTTCTTTCTTTTTAAAGGTATTTATGTTAGTTATAAACCTATCAGAATCAGTTCCATAAATTGTCAAAAAGTATATCACTTCACGATACAATGAGACATTTCTGTTTGCAAAACTCTTCTAAAGTTAAGATTGAAAATAAAATTTGAACAAATATATTCACATCAAAGTAGACTAAAAAAAATCTCGCTAGCGAAAATAGATTGAATTTTTGAAAGAAAATATGAAGAAGAAAAACTTTTAAAACAGTTATTTTTACATAGCAAATGTAGAACTAACAGTTAAGAAACAGAAAAACTAACATTTAGGAAAAAAAATATATTTATACATATAAACTTCTTAAGCGTTGCAGTGTGTACATATACAAGTGTCGCTTTACTATTTATTCATTTCGTACTAAGAGAAGATAGACATTATGTTTAAAAAATTCAATTAAAGGACTTCACAAAAAGTTAGAGAAAAAATGCTTTCAAAAGCAAGCAGAGGGGGGAAATACTTGTATACTTGTACTATTCTTGAATACAAGCATGTTATACCTTCATAGTTGGAATGAGTCAACTTTCCGGTTCTAAAGGCAGCTTCGCCTAAAAGAGTGGGAGCTCAGCTGAAAAAGAAACTTAAGGTCGAAAAAAAAAAGAGCTTGTGCTTTGTATGAAAGATGTCAGCTCATTACCCCGACTCAACATACACGTGCAAGTGCCGATGTCCTTCGTCGACTTTGGGGTCTTTTTATAAACGAAATTACATTTCCTCCGCCGGGTCATTCAATCTTTCAAGTCATCGTTTTTTTTTTTTTTAATTTTTTTTTTAAAAGAAAAAACGTGGTATAAACGTCAAAACAAGACACCCATGTTTAGAGACTTCAAGTGAATGCGCTTGGATCTGATCCATAATTAATGCACGATTGCAAAACCAGAACCAGTTTATCTCTTTCTCCTACTTCGAAAAAATATTTGAAGAGTTTCGGAACATAGTTTAAGAAAAATTAATATATTTTATTGATTATTTTAGCACATTTCTATCCACAGTTTTAAGTGTGACAGCCTTCCATTGTATTGCGTTTCTGATGCTGGCATTATACTACATGGGGGGGGGGGGTATATGCATTCATCAAAAGCAGAAATTTTAATTTCAGTAAAGGATGAAATATTTTGTAGTATTCATTTTACTTTCAATGTGACATCATTTGACGAAAAAAAAAATCTAAAGGATTCTAAAAAAAATCTAAAGGATCTAAAGGGTAAAGGATGAAATATTTTGTCGTATTCATTTTACTTTCAATGTGACATCATTTGACGAAAAAAAATCTAAAGGATTCTAAAAAAATCTAAAGGATCTAAAGCGTAAAGGATGAAATATTTTGTCGTATTCATTTTACTTTCAATGTGACATCATTTGACGAAAAAAAAAAAAATCTAAATGATTCTAAAAAAAATCTAAAGGATTCTAAAAAAAATCTAAAGGATCTAAAAGGTAAATGATGAAATATTTTGTCGTATTCATTTTACTTTCAATGTGACATCATTTGACGAAAAAAAAAATCTAAAGGATTCTAAAAAAAATCTAAAGGATCTAAAGGGTAAAGGATGAAATATTTTGTCGTATTCATTTTACTTTCAATGTGACATCATTTGACGAAAAAAAAATCTAAAGGATTCTAAACAAATCTAAAGGATCTAAAGCGTAAAGGATGAAATATTTTGTCGTATTCATTTTACTTTCAATGTGACATCATTTGACTAGTTGCACAAAGCAAAATGATAATACTGAGACGTTTAGATCGAAAAGGAGTAGGAGTTCTACAAGAAAAAAATGTCGATTGTTCTGGTGTAGTTCCATTCACTTGCACGGTGGAACCTTCTTTGCAATTCCATAACACCCGATGAATATTTTTTTTTTTTGCTATCCATTGCTTTAGCTGGGTGGAAACGCCTGGGATTACCGTCCTTACATGCATTTGATTTGTTATTATAATGGTCAAAATGTGTAATTTTTAGATGAGCTATTTGTTATTAATACAATAGGGAAGTTTTCGATTTTTCAATTTTATTTTTATATGATAGAGTAACATGTATGAACATCATAGGTGAAAAAAATTTTGCGATACGATAAGTAGTTTTTTTTTAATTAATTTTTAAAGTTCAAGCACTTGTGACGTCAAATGACATAGGAAGTGACGTCCTGCGCTCTTCCGATAGGGGAGAAGCCGAAGGTCACGCATTCGACTTCGAAGACGAAACGTAAAAGGCTTATCTCCTCGCAATTAACTCCTCGCGTTTCTGGAACATTAAACCTCTCATCCTCTCGGAAATATTCGAATATCATCATTGATGTTACATGAGGAAGATTATTTAGATTGTGCTTTAACGAATCCGGTCTCCATAGTCTGTTCAAAAGGATTATTGAATTTCTAAAAAATAACTCTATCAGCGCGCTCAAAATCTTCTTAGCGAAAACAAGGGATCTTCGGCGGAAGGCTGCACATTCGCGCCCTGTGACGTAGGCTCGTGACGTTTCAGAAGCGCGCACTTTTGCGCGTGGATTTTTAAAAATTCATTACAAATCAACCACGGTGTTTTAAAATTCGGCGATGGTGAATTTTTTAGTTTTGAGGGTCACTTAACAATATCCGATTGCCAAAATATGAACATTTAATAGGTTGCAACTTCCCTATTATAGCGTAATTATAATTATTTCAAAAAAGAATCTTGAATTATTTCTTCCTTTATTTTTAATCGAATCGCGGAAACGGACATTTCTGTTAAATTTAATGCAGCGATATCCAGGTTTAAGGACTACGGCGGCAAGTGTCGACAAACCACAAAGCCACTACAATAGCTAAACACGCAAGCAAGCTGTTTTATTACGTTTCATCCGGTCATACATTCGATTGCAGGATATGCAAAAATTTTAATTAAGGGTGCGTTCCCACAAACACTTTTTCCCAATTAAAGCACTGTCACTAACTCGTACTACCAACCCCCTGTCGCGATGAAACATACCGTCAGTGCTAAAGTAATTAGACACAAATTTAAAACATTCTGTATGCATTTTAATGAAACTGTAATTGAAAAATACATGAAATTCCTTACAGCTTTCAGTCGTAAAATTTGGGTAAACATGAATCAACAAGAAATGGAAAAAATTAAACTTTCTAAGAATAAAGCTCATATTTTAATCGAATTATAATAAGATGTACGGATGATTGAAAATAAATACAACTGTAAAACTTGCAGATAAACGAGTGAAAGGGGTCGAATTTGAACCATTAGAAGAAAAATATAAAGGCTTTCGCATTAGGTTTTGATTTTAATTTAATAAAACGAAGATATGTAGCTGTGAAAATATATTATTTTAACTTTTCTAAGGGTTTTCAGTAGCGAAAATTGACGCTTAAAAGTTTGAGTCAAAGTCAAATATCAACAAAAGTACTAAACTTCAACTCTTGTTTTATATTTTAACTGAATGTAATAGAACATATGCAAAGCGGAAAGTAAATTTTATTCTCAGCATTCTTGGAATCTTTACGTTCCACTAAACGTTTTCAGTCGTAAAAAAAAGTTTTTGAAAGGTCAGGTCACAACGTTAAATAGAAACAAGAAACAATAAAAAATCATCCCCATTTTAGTTTAACCTTAACTTAATGGATGGTATAAACTTGAAGGAAAAAAAGTAACTCTTTCAAAATCCAGAAGAATTTTCAATCGCGAAACGTGCTTTATGTAAACTCGGGTTCAAACCTCAATGAGAAATAATATAAGTTTACGATCTCAGAATGTCAAACTACGAAGAAAATATAGCTTTAAAAATAAAAACCTTCCTTTCCGTTCTCCACAGCGAAACGATGAAGTTTTTTTGACCCCTCACAAATTGCAGTTCAAGATATTTGTCAGAATTCCCAGACTCCGTTAACGAGCACGTGTTCCTGTTATTCCCCACTCTGTCCAAACATAAATTCACATCGCTGATGTCATATTCCTCAAAGTTCCAACAAAGAGCTTTGATACTTTTTAGAAAGCTGTAAATCTAGCTAATATTTGTTATTTTGGAGATATTTTATGCAGGGGGGATTCTTTTTACCACGGAGAGCGATGACTTGATAGTGTAATAATGAAATATGGTAGAGTGGAAGCGAGTACATATATGAAATGACGGTTCTAATGGCGTCAAATTACTCTGAACGGTGAATGGCCGATCATTCATGCTTATATGTTTTTCAAAAACCGCTTTTGATGCTCTTCAAACCATGTTTCCTTCTTAGTACAAGAGTGATATACGATCTGATATTTGAATTGCGCTCGAAATATATGCATGGGTTTTGGTTATTATTTTCTTTTTTGCCGGGGGTGACATCCTTTCGGCGTTTTTAATAAAACCGATACACTCTAAAAACCCACTTTCAAAACTCGTTTTTCCGTCCCAATTGGATTTTAAGTTTTTCAGGTTTGTTTGAAACTTTGATATAACTAGAAAACAAGGAAGGCTTAGTGCCATAAACGGGGAGAAAATGCGAATAAATGGGATCAGAAAAGCTCCCCCCCCCCCAAAAAAAAAAGTTCAATATTAATTGGTAATAGTTGTAACGCCTAATGTATTTTAAAAAAGTTTTATTTCTGCCTTTTCCTCCACAGAATTTTCTATTAGCCTGAATTGTCCTAATGCCTATTGCAAAAACTACATTTTTATTGACGTTTTCCATCCTGCATGACTAAGTAAAAAAGACATGTCTTAAAAAGTTAACTCTTTCTGTAAATGTTCATGGAACATACATTAATATAGCACTGTGTGTTGAATATTTCTATTGCACTATTTCTAAACACGGTAAACAAGTATAGAGCACGGATGAAAAAGTTTTATGCACTGAAAGGTCACATTAAATTTGATACTTGGGGAAAAATGCTTCATGAACAGAACTGGAAGGGACATTGTGTGAGGACACGCTATTTTTCAATTACTAAAAAAGTCGTTCAATACTAAATCTAGGTTGCCTCTTCCTAGTATAGGCTGCTGATGGCACAGCAGAACAAAGGGAAGACAAGTACAAAATAGTAACTCCCAAAATCGTATTTCTTCCTAATCCTCGCAATATAGATTAGTAAAGTCATTTTCGTGAATTATTTCTGGAAATCTTTGGAATGTTCTTCAACATAAACAAGTAAAAACAAGGCAAAGAGGGTGATAAGTGAGAAAAAAGCCTGATTTCGGGTAAAGCTTATTTATAAAAAAAAATTATACATATGGATGATTAGGATGCTATAAACCCCGGAGTTCTTATCTACCGTCTGGTACTCGTCAAGAGTAAGGGAAAGGGAGTAACATGAGACTAAAAATAACAAATGCGAAGAAGGCAGTTTATGCCAAAATCTTGAAGGAAAATAAGACATAGTAAGAAAGATAACGGATAAGAGCTTAACTGTCTTCCAAACGAAGTCTGCTTTTAGGGGCATAATATAGATTTACATGCGAAAACTTTTATGTTGGATTTTTTGTGAACACATTCCTTCAAATAAATAAACTGTTTTCTTCAAAAGTGGTGAAAGTCAATTTATTAGTATAAAATGATATGATAACAATAAATGCAGTCTGTTATGGGATTTTTTTTTTTTTTTTTTTTTTTGTCTGTATACTTCCTTTTCCCCTCAAAAAAAAAAAAAAAAAAAACTTTCAAAATTTGCATCACTTTGTCAATATAATTTTACGTACGTATTTACTCAAATTTTAATACAAATTGCCTTCTAAATGGTAAAGCGTCACGTTCCGAAAATACACAATACAGTCGAACCTCGTTAAAGCGGAATTCACGGGACCATCATAATTATTTCATGTTTACCGTATTTCATCTTATCCGATCAATTTATTACGTGATTCATCGAATTCGCGTTAACGAGGTACGATTGCATTCAGTTTAAAAAGTATTGACAATCCAAAATACTTTTACCAGCAAATCTAGTTAAACCGAAGTTAATGACAGAACGTAAAAACGGAAAAGATATATAGGAATGAAAGATAATGAAAGGATCTTGCAATTCGCTTTCTTTTTTTATTCCTCACCCAAAGTGGTCTAGCAGCCTTGGTGTGCCCGGTCAGAGGTCCTGTTTAGGGTGTAGATTACGTGTTGTTGTGGCGTGAAGGAAGAACTAATGAATTTTTCGTAGGGGGTGCAGACTGGGAAGTTATTACCACGTCAGAGCGGGGCGGAAGGTCAAAAAAACTCCCTACGGACACAATTGACGATAAATTACTTTTTTTTTATTTTCTTTCAAAAGATAATTTACGGTTTATTATACTAAGGAATGGGAAACGGCGAAACCTCGTCAAGTCCAGTTTTCATCTTTATGGAAAGGAACAAAATTGATGAGATGCGCATGTAATATCAATGAAGAATTATGATTGTTTTTGATGTTCATATGTGGAGGAATTTTGCTAATTAAATAAAGGAATACAAAATGTATTGGCGCAAATATTTACGATATTTTATGGGAATATATGTACACACTAGGAAAGCCTGAGTCAATGGACAAATATTTAACTTTTATTTTATTAACTAAATATTGGACTTTCTGCTAAAAAATGTAGTTTGCGAAATTATGATTTTACCTTAAGCGGAGTAGGATATATTGGGTCTTTTGTTTTTGTTTTTCTTTTCTTTCTTTTTTCGTTATTTATTTTATTTTCTTTGTCATGTTCTTTGTTCTCACTTTTTCTCAGAAACTTTCATGCAACTCAAAAATCAAAAAGATAAGTAGATAAAATTGGGACACATCTTTTTCATACATCATAATTCGGCTAGGGCTAACTTATTTTATTAGCTTTTTTTCTTTTTTTTTTCAAGCATACAGTGAAGTACAGTTTTTCTTTTATACGCTTATTCTGTTCCGGAGAGGGTCCAGTACATATTTACGAATACTT
This sequence comes from Uloborus diversus, assembly GCF_026930045.1. NCBI lineage: Eukaryota > Metazoa > Arthropoda > Arachnida > Araneae > Uloboridae > Uloborus > Uloborus diversus. The sequence continues at coordinate 133,844,159 of NC_072740.1, forward strand.
ATCACAAGCTGCAGATTATTTTCAAAGTTAAAATGCTCCTTTTTATCAAATTTAAAATAAAGCTGATAGTTAATGTGTTTCTGAGTTAAACAGGTTATTATTATTATTTTTAAGTTAAAATCTAAAAGCTCAATTTGTAGTAAATATGTGATGTTCTTATAGTGGTTTAAATGATTAATTTTCAATTTCAGTGATCAAACATAATTAACTTTAATAATGGAAACCTCAAATTTCAGTCTATCAACTACCTCCATAAAAACATAATAGCAATGATTGAAGATTGTCGCAAATAACTTTAGCTGTAACGCATTAAATGAGTAATAGCAATCCCCCCTCCCCCCTAACAACAAAAATGCTAAATGAGAATTCAAAGTCCATCCCTTCTTTTCAACTTTTTTACCAGAAGAAGATTAAAGAAAAAAATGTAAAGTCAACGTCAAAAACGTGTTTACAAATGTTAAGTTACGTGTGCTAGTAACTGTAACACTTTCATGAAACGGCTCAGCGACGGGAGGTCACGGGAGCTCATTAAGACCTCCCAAAAATTTTCAGTAAATTTTTGCATTTTTGGTAAATTTTTGAATGATGAGTCGGGAAATTTAGTATTGCAACAGTGCACTTAGCATTTCTTTTTTTAAAAGATGCCTAACGTTTCGTCTCATTAGGAGCAAGTATATGTACATGCGTGTATTTTACCATTCGATAAAATTTGGTAGTTCATTCGACAAATTGAGAATTCCCTCCCTCCCGAAAATTTGAATTTGAGGCACCCTGCTTTCATACTGCACCATACCAACGCTTAATTGGCATTAAGAGCTCACGGGAGCTCAGGTCCTGTAACTATTTTCAATTTTATGTGAATTCTTACATATTGAACCGAATGCGGATATTTATAAATGGAATTTTAACTAAGTTTTGAAGACTTTAGGATATGCGTACTTCTGTTGTTGGAAAATAAATAATTCCTGCATTTACACGTCAATTTTATGGTCTCTATCTAGAACAAAATAAGAATATATTTACAATTAAGAATAGATAATTTAAAAATAATTAAGCTTTTTTCCCTCGTCACTGAAAAAAGGAAACAGCTTTCAAAACGTGAATGCTCCGATTGAATGATTTCCTAATGTCCATTTAACTCCGGCAGAGGAAAAACAATTAAAAGAATGACAGCAATAGAGCGGTGGCTATGTTTTACTCTCTTTATTATAATTTTTTTTACTATACATTTATCGCTAACCACAAATTTCTAGAATGGATAGGTATTTCTATCTAGGTATATTTACGACACAGTATTAACATTTTGCACAATACTAGTTTCAACATGTCCCAGCAACCCTTCAAATACGTGACTTAAAATCGCGTTAGAAGACTCAATTGAGGATGGTGAAGAAACAATGCGAAAAACATTATCTAATTAATTCTGCGAGACCAACAGAAATCGTTTAGCTTAAAACTGAAGACGCGATGTCGGCATCATTAAATCGAAGGACGTGGGGTGATAATAAAGGAAGTATCTTTCCGCTTTTAGATATTCCCTGCTTACAAGGCCAGAATCGAATCTATTACTTGCAGTACTAAGGTAAGAATAGTCATTAGAATAATAAATAAAATAACGATGCATTGAGCAGAGCGCTACGAACAAGGTGTTCTCCTTTATAGAAGGGATTGATTGTTTCATCATTGCCAAGTTCAGCAATCTAAACTTAACGTCCTTGAATTTTTTTTCTCTTTAGAGGGATGGAGAAAAATATTTAGAGTGACCTATTTTTTTTTAATTTGCTAATAATTCTTAACATTGCTCCTCTGGTCGATTATAGAAGTCACGGCATTCATAATTGTCTTTTCAGAAATTTAAAAAGAAAAAAAAAACTGAATGCTCAACAAATGAAACATGTTATTCAGTACGAATAGAAATAACGTCAAAAGTAAAAACATCAACAAAAGATTGCAGACGCATGTTTTGGAGTACATGGAGCCTCTAATGCTTAATATGTGAACTTATGTATGAAAAGAAATTTTTGATTGAAGTTGTCGCACATTTTACCACAATTGCAACATTTGTTACAAGACTTCATTGCAGCAGCTAAGAGTTAAGCACAACCATGTGTCAAAAAATTGATCAGAAAAAAGGTTTGGCACATGGTGTCGACAGAAATGTAAAAAACTTTCTGGGACATAGCAACTCAAACTGTCACTGGATTTTAAAAACTGAAAGAAAATAATGTAAAGCTACTCAACCGAACAAATACATAGACTATTTCTTAGAGCTTACAGCTTAAAGAGAGAAAAAAAAACTTCAACAAGAAATGTAATCCAATTCTGGAAAGCTGAGCACAAGCCAACGCGTTTGAAAAGAGCTCCAAGATATTTCTCAGCTACAGGAGTTCTCGAAGCTGAGATTACTCGTCGAGTTTTCCAATCCACTTTGAAACAACATCTTTTATGACATCAAAGCGTTGAGCGGCAACTTGACAACCGACAACAATATCAGTCGTAGATGGAACCAAATATCCGAGAAACAGTCCGTCGAATGTTTTTCTTTCCATTAGTTATTATTTCTTTTTTTACGGTTGAAGATGACGACGGGATCAGAAATGTCCTCTTCTCCCCAACTCGCGACGATGACTCATGCAAGGATTGGAACGTGACCTTCAAACCCAAAGTACCCCCAAGCGCAAGTGGCTGGCTGCATGACCTCGTGGATGCACTAACACTTTTTTGAAGGAAGGATAGTCCTGGAAGGGGGGAACCGCAGCTGTTCTTAATGACTTGTTGTTATGAATTGAAAGAAGGCTAGGCTATCAAGAATGCGGCCATAGTGGCAGCTCTGTGATTACAAGTTACTCTCTACCTGCTAACAATCCGGCTCTAACCAGATAATTCAGTCCTCAAAACTGGTCAAAATTGGATATGTTTTCGTTAGATTGTAAAAAAATGGTAATTTTAATCCCGAAAATAATTTAAAACGTCAGAAACGACCGTAAAGGTTAAATACAAAACATCCTAAATGGTATTTACAAATAACCTTCAAACAGAATTCCAGATCATCATTTCGAAATCTTGATGCTGAAAGTGCAAAAACAGTTAAAAATGGAACTTGATTTTTTTTCGATGCCAAACTAAAGACAGACGAAAACTAATTTATTTTAGGAGCGCCAAAATGACGCCTAATTATAGCCGTAAACAACTCCATGAACATACGTGATTCGTAACTAAATAGCTTTAATCACATTGATGAGATTTTTCTTTCAATATACTAAACAGCATTTGTCTTCTCAATAGTAAATTCAATGTTTTCCATGCAATAATTTTTTTAAGCGAGTAAATGATTAAACAACTTTTTTATACCTCTCCCGCAGTCGTTTTCGCAACATTCCTTGAGTCTCATTCCTTTTCCCCAGTTGAAAAACTAACTACATAAAGTTTTATAGTATTAGTTGGAATTTAGCTGTCAAAACTTCGTCATTCTCCAATTAAATGTTACCAAACTGCCATTTATTCATTATGAAATTCGTGTAATGACAGATGAGAAGCAAAAATTTACTTGTTTCAAATAAAACCTTTTAAGTGAAACAATATTTCATGCTGAAAAAACGGGATAAAACGCTGTTATAGAGACCTAATCATGAGGCTATAGAGTATAACGATTCATACATGTGATTTTAGCAGTTAAGTTTTTGACAGGGTTGCCAGATTTAAGAACAGTAAATACGGGACAGGCTTCTAGGAGTGAAGGGTTGATATTTTTGAGGTTGAGGGCAATTACTGGATATGGTGTATTTTAAGGGGTGCTTTCCGACGTAGAACGTCTCTTCATGATGTATCTGAAAAATTCAATCGTATTCGTAATAAAGCTTTAAATCTTACAAAATGTCGACGATCAAAGTATAAAAATCGTTTCCATTGCGAATGACGATATATTTCCAACATTAGTCAATGAGCAAAGAGGAAGCAATCACTCAGCTCCTCATGGTCTGCCACCAAAACAAAAACCAAATTAAAACAAAATAATTTTTGTGCTTGCTACCACATAATTTTCTTATTGCTCTTTATTTCATATTTTTGTTTTACTTTACCTTTTCCCTTTAAATAATGTCTCGTTTTGTTAAATATTGTTATTATCTAGAATACGGTACTTTAGCCGTCCAGTTCGCCGGGACGCGGGACAATTTTTCAAAATACGGGACTGTTCCTTGAAATCCGGGACGTCTGGCAACCCTGGTCTTTGAGCTAAATTAAGGTGAAAATTCACTTTCAGCTACGCAAGTATTACGAACTAGTAATTTGAACTAGTAACTGCATGGTAAACCTGAGCTTCAAGAAGCCCCAAACAAAGTCCTAGCTAGCTAAGTGATCAAGTAATTGGACCCATATGACCGATTCATTGCAGAATGTGTTCAGTCACTAAAAGTCTAGATCGCCATTTGTAGAATGCTAATGTGGAAAATCGTGTTGGAAAATGATTCCCCCACCTTCTCCATAATTGCAACCACAGCAAGTAATCTTGACGAATGTTTCAGACTCTTCTAACATGCATTGCTTGCTTCAATAATTTTCAGATACTCATGTTTTTAACTGGATTGTGTTTTTCCTATTCCATCTTCATTATCTCCCCCAGTATCTACTTCTTCGGTTCAAATGGTAACTGTTCAAAGTATCATTGTTCCACTGTGTACTAATGCTTCTAGAGCACTTCATCATCAAAAAATTTGAAATTTTAAAATAAAATGCTAATAATATATTAAAAAAAATACACCGCACTTCAAAAACTTCCAAAAATAAAACAATTTTTCAAAAACTTGAAGAATTTGAGAAACATTTTCAGCTGACTTCAATTGTTAACTGCATTTTGAAAAGCTTAACCATCTTGATTGATTGAGTATATCATGTTTTATTAATTAATTAATTCATTTATTGAAGTAATGTTTTTATGAGTTTTAATTGGCAGCATCTTTTTGACTATATTTATTTTCATTCAGATATCAATCGTATTTGGTTAAATCGAATCATAAAATAATTTCCACAACAGTTTATATAAGTTAGGTTAAATCTTTTATGGAAGTTAAATATATTCATAAAAATTGACCTCGAAAGATTGTGAACTTTTAAACTGAAAATACTTATTTGCTTGCTTCATTCGTGCGTTCTACTGTTACAGTATTTTTATATGACATATACGTGTGACACTATTAACTCATTCTCTCTCTCTCAACCCGATATTCCAAATGCATTCCCGAAATAGTCGACATTTTTTTAATGTCAAATTTCTTTTAAGCAGCCTCGTTGTGCTTGAAGTGAATTTCCTCTTCTTCCGATTATAAATTCTAAAACTTATGGGAAAATATGTGCTCGGGCAGAAAGAAATGACCACGCATGATTCTACAAATTAATGCACGCTAGAGGAACTTAGAGGAACAATAAAAACTTAAAAAAAATTAAAAAATGAATTTGTCACAAGCGAAAAACTCTTAAAATGTCTCAATTTTTCAGCAAATTGTTATAATTGTTTACTTAGAATCAAAATCAATGAACCATAAGTTCGATATGGATTTATTCATTTGCAGTTATATCGTTACAAAAACAATCAATAAAAACGTGATGAGAATAAGGTTAGCATCCCCTACGCACTTTTGTAGTCAACCTCGAAAATAACCGAAAGAAATGTCTCACTTTCAGAAAGGAAAATATTGTAATTAATTATTTCAGCTATTTATGGAACATTGTATTCTAAAAACATGCTATTTTATTCGAATTGCAGAAAGCCAAAGCCAGAATAAATTTTTATTTTAATTACTTATCACAGCAAGGTTTTTTTTTTACCTTGAACTGACACCATTCTATTGTAGCAGTTCTAAAATAGAAAATAAAATAAATTGAAGCTTCAAAAGATGCATGAAGTTATTTTTTTTTTTTTTTTTTTTTTGCAGGGACACGATTTGAACGCGTTTTTTAACTCCTGATCTATACGTGAAAATTTATTCAAAAATAATTGAAACTTGAACATTTCGAAATTTGCCATTTGCAAAAAAATTTTCGCATCCCACTATAATCGAGACATACAGGTTTTTCAGCGAAAAAAACTTACTTCAACTTCTCTACGCTATAATAATTGATGCAACGACCTGACATAATTTGACCTCATGACATTGAACAGATAAAAACAATGAAAACTTACATTGACGTGGTCATTCACATTTCTATCATCTCTGTCTAGAAGATTAAGCCCCGTGGTGAGTTTCTCTGCCAAGGAGGTGGTACGTTTGTGGGTTTTCTCCTTTTTCTCCTTCTTCTTCTTTTCTTTTTTCTCTTTTTTGGACTCTTTCTCATCTTTGGCATCGGATTTCCCGTCAGCTTGAGCTTCTTCCTCTTTATCTTTGTTAGCATCACCTTTTTCGTTTTCGTCCGAGCTGCGTGTATCCATTTCTATGGTCACTTTACTTTCGCCGCCTTTCAGAGTCACTTCTTCATCGTCGAGCAAAGGCACGCTGGATTCGTTGAGGTTCGCTTTGGAGCTGGAGCGAGAACTCTTGTCTTTAGAGCTATCCATTGCTTTCAGTGGAATTCAAAGAGGTATCTGAAAAAGATTAAAAAACTGAAGTGAATTTGTGTAATTTGACCTGTTAACCTTCGAAGAAAACATTTATCATTATCATCATCACAATAATTATTATTTTTTATTATTTTGAGGAACATTTGTCAGAGAGGAGGAATACTTTTCTTAGCACATTTTGCATACTTGTTCACTGAATTTTTAATGTACAGTCGGACCTCCATATATCGAAGTAGCAAATTGCGGAAAAAAAATTCGATGTATAGAAATTTCGATATATGGAAACGATCTTATTTTATCATAAAAATCTCCTAAAAGATTAAAATTATTGCTAATTTTCGTGTATGAAACCCTATTTCTAATTTATACGAGCATCAGATTAAATAAAAATTAATAATTAAAAAATTAACAGAAATTACATTTTTGCTCCTTCATACATCTTCATTCTTCGGCAATTCAACTTGATCCGCAACATTAGGGGATTTTCGTTTTGACAATGTAATCGAGTGAAAAGTAAAAAAATCAATCTACTTAACTTGAATGATTTTTACTGAAGCTAAAAAGACTAGGAATGATAATCAACAGACAAAAGGGATAGCTTGAAACAACAGTGCAACTAAGACTTGAAATAAACTTGAGGAAATTGAAGAACGCCAGAACGGAACAACGATCTATCTACACACCCCTCAACCCCAGATTCCTTATGAGTTTCGTAGCAACCTTTAGTGAACATAATTTTCTCCCGTAACCTTCATTTTTCATGAGACAAAGTCTAAAATGGAAAAAAAAAAATCTACGAATGTCTCGAATTTTTTTTCGATATATAGAGATTTTTCGATATATAGAAACAATTTTTCTACGTAATGAGCATAGAAGTTTGCTGGGATTTCGATATATAGAAAATTTTGATATGTGAAAGTTCGATATATGGAGGTTTGACTGTAGTTATAATTGGTTTAGTTCAAAATAGATAAGCTATAATGGAGAAAACAATTTTGTTTACATTTTGAAATTATGTTTGTTCAGTTATGTTTCTCCAGGCATAACTCTCAATTGTGTTCAAGCTTCTTTCGAAGAAAACTATTGTTCTTAACGAGCTACAGATATCTGTAACATTTAACAGGGAAAAGAGACATAACTCGAGTGAAAGGAAAGCACAAACGAAGCCGTAGTAAAACTTGCGAATACCCTAAGGAAAATAATCCTTCTATCAATTATGACTCTTTTGCTCTCAAAGATAAACGCATGAAGCCATTATTTTTTGGAAAGTTTCAAAGCCATACAAGAAAAACAAAATGCAACACTAGAAAAGCACACAATTTTATTCTTTTTCTTCCCTCCCATTTTCAATTTCCTTAATCCTTCCATTTCTATATCTTCCCTTTTTTCCCCCTTTCATTTATTCGATTTTTTAAAACATTTTCCCTTTGTTACCGAAAAGGGTGAAAACATTAATAGTTTTTTGTGGTAAGTTACTCCCTAAAGCCAGGGCTAAGGCAGAAATACTTAGAATACACCGCCAGCTCTGTTATTCCATCCGAGGACTGCAGTTTCGTGCTTTTTAGCACTCATCAGTCCGGAATAGGAATCACATGAGCTGGAGGCGAAAAATCTCTTAAGGGAGCCAAGAGAGCCAAACAAACTGGTAGCTAATGCAGAATTAGCAAACCAGATGAGCGACCGCAGCAATGGTGCGGTTCAACTCAAAGATTGATGGCAAAGCTAAGGTATTTTGTAGTAAGTTGAGCTGGCGGTGTATTTTAAACATTAATAGTTGGTTGAAAGAAATTTTATTAATGAAGCCCTTCAAAAAAGTCTTCTGAAAGGAAATGATCTTCGGAAATGAAAGACACTTTTATCTACTTTGTTCCAGAATGCTTAGTAATTAGTCACTTAATGGAAAAATTGAAATGGGCGATGCTAAAAAAATGTGCAATCAATTGATAGTCACATGGTCATTAAGTATAATATTTGACGATGTAACATAGGTCGCATTTTTAAAACTTTCTACTACAAATTTGGGAGTTTTTGTGTTGAACGATTAGCGAAAAAAAAAAAAACTATTTTATTTCAAAAGCGAAACTTTTTATAAAATGTATTTAATGGAATATATTACAGCAGGCCCGTCATTTCGAGTATTTTCGAGGGGAGTATAATATTTGACGATGTAACATAGTTCGCATTTTTTAAACTTTCTACTACAAATTTGGGAGTTTTTGTGTTGAACGATTAGCGAAAAAAAAACTATTTTATTTCAAAAGCGAAACTTTTTATAAAATGTATTTAATGGAATATATTACAGCAGGCCCGTCATTTTTCGAGTATTTTCGAGGGGAGGGAAGAAGAGGTAAAGGGTATAAGCACTGTAAATTATACCAAACAAAAAAAAAAAAACTCAAAATAACAGTGATAGGTCTTTTCTCCCGGGTATTATTTGCTTTGGCATAGGACTTCTTCGGGCGGATCATCGTCTTTTCCCTTTGCTACAAACATATTACCATTTAATTGAGTCAGGCCCAAGCGAATTTTTTATTTTTATTTATGTTTTCCTTGAAGGAACACGAAGGGCTCGAAAACTTTTTCTAAAAGGCTCACGTAAAAATTGCATATCACTTTCCATTGAGTCGAGAGCGCATAAATAATTCCAGCTTCGTGAAAATTTATGTTTTTATTCAAAGCAGGTGATTACAAAACAAAACGTAGATATTTCTTTACAGATCTTCCCTTTCTAGATTGATGGCGTAATAGCAGCGCACCATTTTGAACAATTTTACGCAAGACTTGCTTTGTTTGAAAGGTATTCGAGCGAAAAACATTTATCACAATTTTTAAAAATTTAGTGGAGAAATGTACATAAAAGAAAAGTAAAGTATGTAAATAACAATTTTATGATAAGAAAATATTTTGCTCAGACCTGCATATTGTACTGACTACCTCAATAAATGAGCGAGAAAACAAGGCTGCTTTTCACAAAAAATAACTGAACAGCATAAATAATAAAAATGTTCTAGAACGGTATTGCCAACACGATAAAAATATGTCATAATATGACAACGACAACATGGTCGGATTCTATATTATTTTGAGACTGTGAAAATGAAATATGTATGTGTGTCTGTATAATAAAAAAAACTCGAGAAAGATGTACGAATGCGAAAAAAGGCAGTGCACCTCGGGCTTAAGGGCATCTTGAATTCCTGCGCATGCGTAGATTAGCTAAGCTGAGTGGCTTCAAAAATCAATAAAAATGTGCTTGCAACAGCAGAAGACATGCATTTTCCCCTATGTTACTGAAAGTTTCGGTGTTGAATTTTATGACATTTTATTAGTTTTGGAAACTCAACATATACTGAAGCGAATACAATACTACACATTAAAAACATTATTTTAATTTCACTGAGTGACTTTCACTTTCAATTCTTTATTTTACTCAACTATGAGCAATGTCGGATAGCACCTTAATAAACACTGAATGCTTTTTTTTTTTTTAATTTTTAAGTCATAACCAGGAACCTGATAGCAGAAGCAGTGCGACGCGTTTCGCGGCTAACTCGTGAGAAAACCTGCAGACTATTTTTTAGTTGGGAATCATAAGTTGGCAAAAAAAAAAAGAAAAAACTTTAAAGAAAAAAATCTTGCATCTCAGCTAATGAAGATTTGTGCAATATTTTCTATGATATAGACCACAGGTTGCATGTAACATCTTATTTTTAAGCATTTGTCGGTGGCGATTTAGGTTTTACAATGAATCTTACGTTTTTCATTTTTACTACGCGTTGCAGACTACTGAAAAAACTTCTACTGCCGGGATTAAGAAAATGTTTTTTTACTCTTTCAATGGGCACTAGTTCTCAACCAAGTTGAATGATATTGCTCCATTACATCAATAATCTTAGGCATTTGTATCAATAAAATGATAAGTTAAAACGGAATGCAAGAAGCGGCAGTCTTCAATTAAATCAGCGCTATTTCCTGCAATAGATATGTTTTCTACGAAATGAAAGAAAAGAAAAAAAAAAAAAAAGAATGTATATTTTTCTTTCGTGCAAACGCGGCGCGCTATCCATTGTTCTATCCAGGAAAGAACCGTAACAAATAGGATAGAGGGAAAAGACCGTTAAACGGTACAAAGTCATTGCTTTATTAGTTTCTTGTTTAGTTGCCTCGCTGGAAATAAAAATGCAGTAAAAAAAACTAATAGTTGTGTTCTGACTGAAATGGCAATTGTTTATAACCACTTGCTGCGAAAAAATAAAAAGAAGCGCTATAAAATAAAAATCATCACGAAAGAGCTAAATCGAAAATATAGTTTGCCATTGTTTCTTAAATTATTCGAATTCTTGCATTTTTCTAAATTAGAGGGTGCTCAATAACGGCACGCCTAATCACATCTTACTGAACTACATAATACAGGGTGTTCCAAAATTATCTTTACAACTTCAAAAATTCATAACTTTGAAAACAAACAAGATATTTATATTGTCTTTTGCATGTATTACCGCAACTAATAAAGTTTTTTTATAGTACACTTCAACATGCGCACCGTTGGTAGGCGTAAGCACTTCCAATCTGTAATCAATTTCAAGCCAGGTACAGTAAAGATAATTTTGGAACACCCTGTATAGTACCATCAAATGTATTGCATAAATCAGTACTCTGTTCAGAGGCGTGCACAGGGGAAGGAGAAGGGACACCTGTTGGCCCGAGCCTGAAGGGGGCCCAGTATTTTTAAAACTAGGCGCGAAATATAGAAGTAAACAGTATGGAGGGGGCCCTGGAAAAGACATCTGTGACGGGCCCCAAAATGTCTGTACACGCCCCTGACTCTGTTCACTAATAAAAAAGTAATCATATTCTTATTTTTTTAAAAAGGCGTGACGTCGCACTTTTTGTTATTCGTTCCCCCTTGTCAAAATTTCACGTCCCCTTCCTCTCAAAACGTGACATTATTAGCGAACAGCTCCTTCAAGGCGCCCATGGATTATGTGTTAAAAATTCCTTTTCCGAATGGTTCAGGAGAATATTTAAAAATTTAATTTCGGGAGGGGCCTTATGTCAAATATTACAAAAGCTTTTCAAATTAAGGTCTGAAAATATTAACCTTTTTCATAATGAGTAGTTTTCAATTTCATTTCGGAAGGACTTTCTTTAGACTTGTCAACCCGACTTGAAGATCAATCAGCCATCGCTGTGTTACTACGCATGGCGAACAAAGCATCAAAATTTAAATCACATTGAGTTTTATTTCTTTTTTGCGAACTAAAGAGTAGCAGAAAAAAATGCGCATAGCTGTTATGTTGTTGTGAATAACATAAAATTTTTATCAGTACAACGTAACAAAAATTTGGATTACGAGAGAATTACATAAATATTAATTTGTAAGAAAAAAAAAGCAGTAAATTCAGACAAGTCGCTAATCACAAGATTGCCGATACGTACTTCAAAATAACGCCATTTGTAAAAAAAAAAAAAAGCAATAAATTCAGACTAGCCGCTAATCACAAGATTGCCGATACGTACTTCAAAATAACGCCACCTGTTTATACTTGACGGCCAGGGACGCCTCGAGCTCAAATTTTTGAGAGAGGGAAATTGTCAGTTTGCCGATGGAAGTCCAAATTTTGCAGAATGATAATAATTTTGCCTAATTGTTAGAAAAAATTTATTAAATAAGGAAATTTTGGGAGGGTACAGTGACCTCACATCGGGGCGTCTCTGTTGACGGCAATCAGTTTAAGTCAAAATTTAACGGAATTCCTGATCTCAGTAGGTTTGGCATAATGACCTGAATGAGCGATTAGTTCTAGAATTCAACAAATTATTTTCAAACAGAATGATATTCAAACAAAATGAATTGTGACTTATAGAGTATATAATTAATGAGAAATATTTGACAAAGGAGAAAACACTTCCTTGTTGTGATTCACTGCAATTTCAATTAATCAACATTATGGGTTAAAAATAAAGTTAGAGCTATTTGATGATCTAACCTTACAGGAAATCAAAACCCCTTGTTTTGAAAGACTGCTATATAATGCTGAAATAAGTGACAGAGAAGGAAATAAAACTTAACAGAGAGGAATCTCTGCAGCAATACGTAGAATAAATATGTGGGTTAAGCACATCGATTAAAAAGTTTTAACTGTCTTTGCTATCATTGACACATTTCTTCTTGTTTTTTTTCTTTTCTTTTTTTTTTTCAACGTAATCAGCATTAGAATAAAAACACTAACTGAATTTCATTCAAACAATCTTCAGAGTTATGTTGAGTCTATCATTTTGGAGATAAAGAGCACTAATTAGTAAATTTTCTAAATATTTTCAAAAAAAAAAAAAAAAAAATAGGTCATTTCATGGTTAAATTTTGCACAGTTATGTTAGGAGCACTACAATTTAATTACATTTGAAGCAGTTAGAAGCAAAGGGATGTAAGTGCCAAATCTAAAATTTTCGAGACATCTAGTACAAATGTAAGAGAATACCTTCTCTGTTATAAGCTTAGCTATTACATTAAGTGTTCTAGCCCAGTAGATTTTACAGGTGAAACACACGAACGAGAATCACGCTTTTCTACTCATTGAGCTTCACTTTATTAGTTATGACACGAGATTATTAATGTAATTAAAAAAATTATTTCGATTTATTTTATTACTTTTTTTTTTCAACTTCTGAAGTCTTTCAGGCAAAAAAAAGTTGAAAAGAGAAAATGATTAACAAAATTGGTACCACCAAGTACTTGACATTGAAAAGACATTAACGATAGGACGACAGTTCGCCAAACGCAACCACTCTTTTCTGACTCAGAGAGAAAGTATGAATCATCTGAATGAATCCGATAAACGCATGGCTTTATTTGCAGAATAGACAACACCCGCTTCTCACACTAACGATTTCATTCACTTTTTTTCCCACGCGACTTACGGGTGGCTTACTTCAAGAAAATAAACATGGCTTCTGCGCAGTTCAAAAAGCACTTTGCTACGCGTTCCATCCACTTGATTCTTTTTTTTTTTTGACTAAACACTTCATCAATTCAGAAAACAAATTTTTGTTTCTCGAAAAAAAATCAGTACATTTGAATTCTGCGTTTATTTTTATCAAAATGACAAAAAAGTGAGAAATAACAACGTAAAAAAGCACAAATTGCAGATTACTGCAGACACGTGTTTGGCGTTAGTTGGTTATTTCTTACTTTACTTTACCTTTCAGGTCCATTTATCTTAAAATCACATTAGTTCGTAACGAGCTACTGAAAACTTATGTATTTTACCAACAATATTTATCTACTCTCTCTCTCTTTTAAAAAGGGTGCCCATCTAGGTGCGGGGGGGGGGGGGGGGGGGGGGGGTATTTTTTTTTTGGGGGGGGGCTTCGCGGTATTTAGGGGGTGAACCATTGCTCTTAGGGTGTGGGCACTCCTGCAGCTTGATCAGGGCAAAATATAGCTTGACACTCAGGTAAAATCTAAGTTGTAATATCCGACCCTGATCCGAATTTTAAGTATGATTTTTGTGGAAACTCCATCATAAAAATAAATTTTTGGATTTTTTTCTAAATTTTGCGAAAATGAAGCAATCCCGTGTTCCGGTGGTCAGAAATGTATAAAATTTGGTATTTAAACTAAATTTACATCTCTGAAATTCATGAAAGATGTCAACAATTGAACATTTTAATCAGAAATTTGTAAGTACTGTTCATCAGTCAAGTCCGGCCCCGATCAAACAAAGGCAATGTCCAGGTTCTGGAAAAAATTAGTGCCCCCTCTAACAAGAAAATCTGCCCATTTTTAAATTTGTAGTTTCCAAAAAAGAGAAGAAAGAAAAAAATCTACCCTATTTTGGTGCGTAGGTCCGTCCGGCAGGATCGTCCGTTAATCGGGTCCCGAAAAATAAATTGGTCCAGGTCCATTGCTACCTTTCTCGTTTTTGTAGCACACAACAACTTTTATTGTCCCCCCAGGACTACACAAATAACAGAAAATCTTGTTTCTACAAGGTGCATAAACATAGCTCTCTTAATTCTGTCTGCTACAAGAACAATGTTTCCGGTACATAAACTACCTCATAGGTATTCAAAATTTATTCAAATAAAAAATCATTTTACTTTACATAATTAAAATCATTTAATTACTCGAATGAAACATAGCGAAACTGCAATAACGCAAACCAAATTAATATTGATCATGTTTATAAATCAAGTTATGTAAATTAAGGATATAAATTTAGCATTCCTTGAGGCTAAATCATTCTGTTAACAAATGAATTTGTTAAGTAAAATAAGCGTGTATATGTTTGCATTTCTTTGAGACTTAAAAAATGAGTCGTTCAATCGTGTAACTTGTGAAAAAGACAGCTTACTTTTTGAGTAGTAAAAAACGTTGAGCTGCATAGTTTAATTGGTTGGCGTTCAGTTTGTAATGTAAATTATGCATTTTTTCAAGTGGGACTGGAGAAATAATTAAGAGAATGACGAGGGATAAGTAGTCTTTAACAAGTCGTACAAAAATAAATCTTTACCGCTCGTTAGAAAGCAAGGTAAAAAAAGACAAGTCAAAGGAAAAAGCAAAGAAATTACTTTTGCAAAATATTTTGCACAGGTTTCAGAAAAAAGAAGAAAGAAATTTTAACTCAGACTAAGAGGCAAACTAAAAGAAATAGGCAGCTAATTAGGCAAATTACATGAGTTAATTATGCGTGTATCACTATCACCAGAGATATGACTTAAGCTTGAATGAAGAACGTGTGACGACATTTTTTTTTTAAATCATTTCGCACTATGTAATGAACATTAATTTAGTCCATCTGGAAAATTTGTTTTACATTTTCTAACTGGCAGAATATAAATTGAAGTATTATAGTTGGCGAATTCATTCAACATATAAAAGGTGGTTCATAAATGACGCAGTGGAGAAGCAAAGGGGTGTAAGTGGACAATTTCAAGTTTCGAGTAAATGGCGTATAACGTTCAGATCCTAGGTAGAATTGCATTAAAAAATTTCTAAATCATGCTGTTACTATGTGTTTTAATATACACGCAATTTTGTGAGTACAACACTAATAATTATATGGGTACTTATTTTATATGAAATAAGGTTACGGTTTACAACAAAAAACAAACGTTTATTTAAAATAGTATTCAAATATTAATATAACAGAGCCACTAATAACTAGTAATTTAAAATTTGAAAATGAAATTGATATTATTTTTGCTTTAAATTTTATCTTTATATTTAAGAACGAAAAATACTCAGGTTGAGTTTAAACTTTTAAATGTAACTTAATTTTAACTTGAATCCACATCGGTGGTTTTAGTTATGAAATAGAATCAATGAAAAAACAGAAGAAAATCAGCTGTAGAAACTAGCATTTTGGTCTTTAAATAATTACATAAATGAAAGAATATATATTTAAATGCAAAATTGTTTAATACACCCTTTTAAATGTTTTTTAATTTCAACCAAAATGTGTCATTTCCGTCGTCCTCTTCATCCCACTTGTCATAAACTCACAAGTTCATGAACTCCTTTCCTCGTCTCAAAACGTGACATCGCTTGTTTTTAGACGATCCCTAAGCCGTAGGATACTATTTCACAGGAATTTATCCGTTCTATGAATTTATCTCACCAACGTAACAAGCTGTGTTCAGTGGGCATACGTAACATGGTACACAATAGACAAATATATTTATGTTAGAAAATTCAGCAATTATGGTAGTGTTTTACTTCCGGAGACAAAAATTGCGGTTCAGCTACAAAAAAGTGTGCCTTAACCTGAACAAAACCACAGTTTAAGTGTACACCGAAATGCTACACCAGAGTGAAAATCTCGTGCCAGAGGCAATTATGTCCAACCATACACATGAACCAACTTCAGTAACATTTACAAAGGCATCGCGTTTCCGGACCAAAGCAAAGCTGGAAAAACACACCAACCATCATTGCATGCATCAGGTCATTTCATTCCAACCGTTTGTGGTTCCACACGACTGCACATCGGAGCAGTCCCTTCCCTAAAAACGTAATATTAAAGAGCATAAAAACATACACGCTGTTCATTCAAGTACATAACGAACCTTCACTACAGCGACCCTGCTCAATTCGACGTGATTTACGGGTAAAGAAAGTACCTTTGGAAATATCCTCTGCTCGAAGACCCTGGTCAATGGGACTCATGTTCGCTGACCCGTGTTCGAGGTTCAGGGTCACGGACCTATGTCGACAGTTCATGCCAGTGCTTGAAAATTCTCAAAAAGGCGTAGATCAAAATCTAGACAAACTGGGTTTGGCTTCTTTAAGAATCTGGACACACATTTCCTTTCCCTTTATACCGATATAAAAGGACAAGGGTACTTTTTTGTTGTTTATTGCTGCTCCATGCTCCATGCTATCTTAGGTACTTTCGGTTAGGTATAAAAGTCTTTTTCCATCAAAGCCAATACTTAATTTTTATGGATGCAAAAATTTCGATTCTCGTCACGCTCGTCGCATATGCATTATTTTTAAACCGGCTAAGAAATATGCATATATAAAAAATAAATGTTTATTTTTAATTTCTGAGAGAAAAATGATTTTGTTCGTTAATGCAATTTGGCAAATGAAAATACTGTGTTCACTGTATAATCAGTGGCTGCATTATTTTATGTGTGACGACTGACGAATGAATTTGACGAAATAATTATTCTCTTGGTAAATTCGTTTTTACAAATAAATACATAAGTAAATAAACGAACGAAAAAATACAATCAAATATATAATACTGATTGACTTATTCTCATCAAATATAGCCATCTAATCCCTCACTTCTCCTCACATCTCACTAACCAATTAGGGCTCGGAATCAGGACATAATTGTTAGGCGACATTGACGCCTAGCTTTTATTTGCCAAAATGTCTTACTTAGGCGTAGGGGAGGGTGGCCCAAAGCGGGTAGGCCTTCGTATGCCCCCCCCCCAAGGTGTGTAAGCGGCGATGAATACGTATGTCGTGTTTACCCGAACACCCCCGAGTTACTATCAGTCCCAGCGAAGCAGCAGTGAAGCGGCATGACGCAACCAGGCTCAAAATAAAAAAAAATTAAAAAATGATACATTTTTTAAAAAAATGAAGTTTTGTAATTTGTGATTAGTCGAAGACCAGCTTATTTTTTCGATTGTCAATAATATTATGTTATTCTGATACTATCCACCTATAAACTACGGTGGTCATTCCGTTTTTTTTAATTATTAATTTAAGGATATAATTATTGAAATAAAAAACGTTCTTTTAGGCAACGCGGGTATAGGATTTAATCATGTATTTATTTATCATTTCTTGAAGCATGTGCTGACTTAGATTTTCTACTTCAATTGGATAAGTATAACTTTAAAAAATATTTTTTATGATGGAAATTAATTAGTCTATTACTTTAATCAGTTATTTCTTTATGTTTTATAAACGAATGACTGACTTTAAATTGGATAAGTATAACTTTTATATATATTTTATAACGGCAGGTAGCTAGTCAACTAATTTAATCATTTATAACTTCATATTTGATTGGCAAATGTACCAAATCACAATTAAATAAGCTTACCCGCTTTGGACCCCCTGGTAGGGCAAAGCGGGTTTTTCAAGTGTCTGTAATATTTGATAATAAATTAATATTGGGTTTGAAATAATGCACGAATCACTTTTTATTTTGAAATTCGAAACCCTGCTATGAAATAAAACCAAAATTGTTTCGATAAAAGCCAAAAACTACAATTTTCGAACGTTCTTCGAAAACCTACCCGCTTTGAGCCACCCTCCCTTAATTGTAAACTAATTGAAATGTCTTAAGATGAGTATTCAACTAGATATTTTTTGTAATCAAATTATCACGATTATAATGCTTAAGTTTCGTGAAAAAAAAAAAATGCTTGGGCAATAGATTGGGATCGCCAAATTAATTTTTGCGTGTCAGAAATGACGACTTAAGAGTTGAGTTGTGGTCATTTATTTATTTATTTATTTATTTATTTACAAAATACGACAAATAATCGCTTGCTTCGAAACTTGATCCCAGTGCAAGAGGGCCACAATTAGTGAAGTGGAGAGAAAAATGCTTTGTAGTAGAAAATTTTCCACTATATATATTATTTTTTTCCAGAATATTTTCACTCTACATTTTAATGTAGTAAGTGTTAAATGATTACATCTGCAGTATTTTTACTTGAGCTTACACTACGCGAGAGCTTAATTTTACGAATAAAAGCCTTCAGTTTCTGGAAAAAATTTCCTTTTAAAATTTTCAAGAAAACCTATAAGCCATAGGGTAAATCAAAATGGTCATAAATAGTGTTACATACGTTTCGTTGGGTTTTTTTGTTCCTGTTTTCAGGGCTTAATTCGCGGAAGCTTATGAAAGCTTAGCTGCTGTACTTTTTTTCTTTTTTACAAATTTGAACAAAGTTCCACACTATTTACGTAATTTCTGAACATAGGACTGCTGAACTTTTTTTTTGTTTTCAATTTGTTAAAAATTAGCCTTGCGTGTACTAATGGAACTGGAAGTAAAATATTGGATCTCCACAATAGCTGTTTCTAAAATAGCATACATGTATTTATAAATAACATCCTCACAGGATTACATAACTCAAAATGTAATTCAACAAAATAATCAATTATTAATGAACTACAATTAAGTTAAACATGATTGAAATTTTCTAGTGCAAAATTAATCGGTATCGGAGAATTTTATAATAGGAGTAAGGTAGTATAATTATACTTCTTTTAATTGGTTCGTCAAAAACACTTTCTGAAACGGACGTTTTCCGAATTCCCACGCCTAATACGCTTGACGAAATGTTACGCCTGTTGTTACGCCATTAAAAGAGAAAGGGGAAAAAAACTTTCTACATCGATGGTGCATGACATCTTTTCCTACTCACGCCTTACTTCATTCATTCACTTGAAACATCCATAAATATGATATTTGTCAATAGGGTATTAAGTTAACTTTTTACGACCTGTAAAATACTGGCCCATCTACCAAATTTTAATAGAGCCATCAGCCATCTTCTGTTATTTGAAAGAAGATGTTGCTTTTTGAGTATGGAGGATAGCTCAGTTATCCACAATCATTCTTCTGCTGTCATTGGGTCACCTTTGAATTTTTGCCGCGTATTTATGCGTTCAGAATTTAGGCTTTATTTTTGAGATTTTATTACTTTATTTCAAACTAAAAGTGTGAACCTTTTTATTGTTAACTCATCATTAAGGTATGATTTGCTTCTTTTTTTTTGGGGGGGGGGGAGATTAATTTATTAAAGGATTGTCGTTGTTTGAAGATTTTTTATTTTCTATTGTAAAGAGTAGGTATTTAAGAAAAAAAATCATTCGTTAAGACATTAGAATGATTATGAACAATTTAGTTTATTCTCAAAAACGCTCAACGTACATTTCAATACTATTGTATTAAATATATCTTCCAAACTATGTGTTTTTTTTTTTTTGAAAATAATAATTATCAGAGTAATTACAAATTTGTTGCCGAAAATTCTTCCTTTTTTGAACGAACAAGTTCAAGTTCGCTGAGTAAATATCAACTGTTTATGAAAAAAAAAAAGTTTAAATACCCTTTATATACTTAACGTAAGAGTATTACTCTGTTTCAATTTTCTTATGAACTTGAGGGTTTCCGAAATTATTATAATTATTTTTAAATTCCTCTAAGTTTGATAATGAAAGGGGAGTGCATTTCATAAAAGAGCTAAAGGAATAAGTATTTAAAAGTCGCATCCACAATAGAGTAGCCGATTAAAAATTTAAAAAAAAAAAGAAAGAAAGAAAAAACCTCGAGTATTTAATTACAATAGCATAAGTCAATTTTGCTTTAATATTCTGAAATTTTACGAAATACGTTTTAAGACACATGACTTGAAAAAAAAATTTTTTTTTATTGCTATTCTAAAACTTTAAAACGACGCGACGGTTCAAATTTTCTCTACTAACTTTATCACTCTCAAGGTTTGAAAAATTGATTTTTAAGGATCTTCTGAACGCTAATGGAAAAGAAAGTCCATGACAGGCACTATCTCGTGAACCGCAATTTTTCACGTGCATTAAATTACAATCAGCCTCCATTGGGTGAGTCACTGAATGAATGTTTTTTACTGAAGGAATGAGATTTGCTGATGGACTGTGAGACTTGATACTTGAGCTGCTGAATAAGTTTCACCTCGAAGTAAGTGTCTTCGGAAGTAATAAAGATGGGTCAAAAGCGGGGGTGGGCTCGTGCCATCATTCTGCATTTTTCAGTCTAATTAATTACTGTGACACAAGGACGCATTCATTGCAAGTTTTCTCTGACTGTTTCTTTTTCCGGGTTTGTGACTGCTAAATTAGCAGGGGGAGGGACTGTTTTTGTTGTTTACGAAAGTCTTTACCAGTGTAGACTAGTGCTTTATGCTTGTTAAAATGCATGAATCCAAAATTCAAAAGGGAAATTGCGCCAACTGCTCATTTTAGAAATCTTTCTTACTCATGGTTTAAAACCTTGATTTTACAAATGATTCAGAATTTCAAAAAAGGCCAAATTCTTTACAGTATAATAAAATATCATAATAGCAAAATATTTTTTTTTTTTTTTTTGGCTGCTGCAAGTTAGCTATTTTAACATTACTTTTGTCATTTAAAAAATCGTCCATGCAACTCAGAAGGTTATACTATGAACAGTTGATTAAAATAATATAATAATTAACACTAAAAGGATGCAAATTAAATTAGCAAATTTGGTTTCCAAAGAATAATTAAACAGAAATTAGTTAGACGTGCAACCTAGTTAATGTAGCATCTTTCACCTTCTAAAACATTAATAAATATTAGCCACATATTTAAAACAAAAATTTTTTAACAGTTATTATTTAAAACACACATATATTGAAACAAATTTCAATAATCAGTGCCAATTCTTTCAAAAAATCAAGACAATATTTTAATAAACGGAATTACATTTAAAGCTTTGTATTTTCCAACTCGACATGCAGTATTTAAGTCATGTGTATCATAATATTAATCGTCTGACTTTTGACATCAAAGAAATAAGTTAAAATAAAAAAAGGTTCCTTTCTATTCACCTTTAGTTAGAAAAGAGTTCAATGAACACCGCGCCGTCTGTTTAAATAATCTGAGCACTTATTAAGAAAAGAAAGATGTTCGACCGAAGTTTTTTAGTTCACGTAGGTCACTGTTTAAACGCACGTTTCTAGCAGCAAACATATAGTTAACCTTTCAGTCGAGTTCCGTTACTTCTTCAAAGCATATTTATCGAGTTCGGTAACTCTTTGAAACCACGCGAATCCATTAATTATGCATTAAGAGATTAGAGCTTCAGGTAGATTTAAAGAATCTCTTCAAAATATTGATCATGAAAATTTTAATGTAAGAATATCATGCTCAATGTGTATGTTAGAAAACTATCTCTAATATGAAAAATATATTTCCATATTTATGTAGGAATTATAAGTTTTCCTCCCTAAAAACATCTCTATAAATGTATCACAAAAGTCTCACTCACAAAAATGTATTTGGTGTCAATATATGTTTACGATTAATGAAACTGTATTGACCCTCAGATCTTCAAATATAATTGTGCACGTGTATTATTTCATAAAGATTGTTTGTAATTTGTATACTACCGAGAGTATAATATTATATATTTTTAGAGCATCTATCTCTTTTTAGAATCTCAATTATCAAATTATCACATTTCTAAAATACATTACTTTAATTTCTCTTTCTTATTAAAAAAAAAACATATGAGCATTTTTCATATTTAGTGAAATCCAGGCAAACAAAATTATTTTGTTTTTATGGAATTGAATTACCTTCGACAAAAATATTTTAAAGCAATTTTATTGAACTTTAAATAAATGCTTGATTCACGTGAGTAAGTATATTAAATAGTAAATAATAGTTCTTGAAAAATGTATTTGTCATTAAAAATTGCTTGAAAAGGGGAGAGGGAGTCCAATTGATTGGGTAGAAAAATTAAAATCATTAAATACATGTAAAAGTTAAAACATGAAACAAACATTAAAGTCAAAAGCATTTTTTATGTTTTTACTGTTCTTATGTAACAATGTAATTAAAAAATTATACATATAAAAGTATTATCTCTCATTAATACTCAATTATTTTTCATGATAAAGCTGAATATATTTTGCAAGTTTCAACTGTTTTTGTGTTACTTTACCTGATAACCGTACATTTTAAAAAGCTATAAAACATACAGCATACATAAGCATTATCTCTCTCTTTAATGCTGAAACATATTTAGTTATTTTTATGATACACTTGAACATACTTTCCAAGTCTTATGTCGGATATACAGTGCGAAAATTGTGCTCTATATTCCCGCAATGCTTTAAACAGAGATTTGGTTCCAACATTTTCTTCCAGTTGCATAAAAATATAACTGAGCTCTTTATTTAATAGCATGGGTTTTATAGAGGAAGTTCTCAGCAGGACACCTGATTTAAACCCAAGAGAAAAGATGATGTTGGAATGAACGAACGAAAAAGAATAGCTGGGGTTTAATCGAGGTCAATGGCAACATCAAAAACTGGAGGAACGAAATTACATTTTTTATGGTTTTTCATCCCGAATAATGGCCGAAAGAAACAGCAAAAAATACGGAATTATATAAAATGGAAAACAGAATACAAAGAAACATTTACGGTTTGTTTTTAATGAGTCTACTTTTTTTTTTTTTGCTGAATTAAAATGTGCTGCATAAGTTATCTCTTAGAATAAGTTAAGAGAGTGTTTTATTTCAATGTCAAGCGTGAAAGGAATATGAATGTTTTTTAAATTAATATTTCATTTTTTAAATTTTTATTAAGTTCGGAATCTCTGGTGTGAACCTGATATTAAATAGAAAAAGTTTTTCACTGTTGAATTTCCATTCACAGAAAACAACAAACCGATTTACTTGTTTGTTCAACTATGAAATTATTATTGATGCAGGGTTGTCAACCTTGAAGAAACAATTTGAGGGGCATCCATAGCAATTTTGATTGAGTAGTTCGGTATTTTACATAAAAATCAGTCAAAAGAAGAAAAAAACTAATCATTACTTATCTAAGTTTGTTTTGGTGCTTTGATAATCGTTTGAAACACTAGCATAATAATTATTAGTTATTTAAACAGTTAGAAAACAAACCCAAACTTTGACTATCAGCGTCTTTAATTTCCCAAATTTAACTGTCTGCCATAACAAAATAACAAAATATGTTTAACATAAATTTAATTTTGTTAAAATGCTTTTGAAATAGATCTTGGGTAAGACTGGTAAGCATTAAGACTTAATTTGGTAAATGGTGTTGGCTTAAATTAACTCGGATTGAACTGAATCGAGATTGGCTGGAAATACGGACAAAATAACTCGTTAGTGGAGTTTCGTTATTTCATTGGAGCAACTCCGCAAAATAAACATCAACCCTGTTCATGTTTATAAATTAAATTGAAGAAATTAACTTTCACATCATCACGTTTGATTCCCTCCATTTTTAAATCAATCATCCGATTAAAAAAGTTTCGTACAGTTAAAACTTTCGCTGCTATGACACAATTCGTAAAAATGCATTTGTAGCATTTCATTTAATTCTCAAAATAAAACAAGAATAATTCGTCAAAAAAAAAAAAAGAAAAAAAAAAAACATAATGACAACTTTAGTTTCTTGTGGATAATCAAATCAAAGTTAAAAGTAATTATTTTGCTAGCATTTTATTTTTGCATGAAATTCATCCAAAACTGGCAACATGGGAAGGCTCCATTATTTTATTTTTTATTTATAATCCTTAAATAGGTGAAAAGGCATTTACATACAACCTATCAAAAGTGATGTTTCCAATACTACCGTTAAATCGCAACCATTGATTGGAATCGATGACTGCGCAAGTGCATTCAATGAAAAAGCATTTCAAAATACAAAACAGTGAAGGTAATAAAAGCATTCCCCTTTAGGAGACATTTTGCTCCTTTATTTATGGCAAGTTCCGACGCTAGCAGCGACTGACAAAGACACGCAAGAAGTGACTGACAAAAAGAGGGGAAAGGCAATGTTGTGAAAGCTGCTGGATGGGCGTGTTTAAGGACACTTGCACTGGAATCTCCCTCCAGTTTATGAAACTCCCTGGCGACGCGGTTCACCTGAAAGAACTGGTAGATCAGTTTGGAGGGACAGAACCATTTGAGTATTGATTTACCTGCGATAGCGTTTTCAAATGAAAGAGTTTAAGAAAGCAGTTGGTATTTCCACACCTAACGCAACGCATCTGGAATTGCTCCACTATACAACAGCTCTCAATCAAGAAATCAGATAATGAGCAAGTTAGCAACACATGTTCTTCTGAAGAATTGCCTTAGTAAACACCTTTCAAGTCACTGCAATATCTCAATTAGCCCATGCCCATAAATAGCAAGTCTTCAACGGTCCAGGCGCATCGAATTTTTCTCTATTCTTAACTTCCGGATATTATTATCTTAAATGAGTTATCATCAGTGAAATATGCCAACACGGAATATATGCGCTGAGCTAACTGTTAATCATAATGTAGAGATTGAATTCGTAATTAATTCTTGCTTTTTGTTGTGAATACTTTTGTTAGTCTACTGCTAATAAGACACTTAATCATCACATTAACAGCTTATCTTCGTGATTCATTTCTCACTTGGCAGATTCATTGCTCAATAAAGAATATTAACTCAGTTATTTTAATCACGTATACTAAAACGTTTTAAATAAGTCATGATTACTTTTCATCACACGTTGTGTAATATAAAAATTTCAATTATACAAATATCAATTAAACTGATTATTTTAAAAATGAATCTTACTTAAAAATATATTACAAAAGCATTTTTTTAATCACATTTCAAATCGTACTTACTATGAGCGAAGCATTATCAAAACTAAATGTCTTTCTCTTCTATTGAAATTGTTCTCTTTGCACCGCACTCAATATTAATTTATTTTATTTTATTCAGTACTCGATAATTATAAGTAATGATGAAAATAGTAGAAACAATACCAATAAAGCAAAAAAGAATCGAATGATACAAGTTCAAAACTTCAGCATTGCAGAACAGAATGGGGAACATCATTGATCAATAATTTTACATTAGTGTTGATGAAAATTAAACTTTTAAGCTTATAATCAATCGCAATAGGCCAAAAAGTATGAGTTGTCACTTAAATTATAAAACTTCACGAATTCTACGTTTTTTTTTAGGTTTTTCTATGTGTGTGTTTAGTTGACAATGAAAATACCCTTTTTAGTAGCAACTAACCCTTTCAATACGAGCTCAGAAAACTTCTCTCGAAGTCTCTCATGTTAATTTAGTCAGTTGGAATTACGCAGTTTAATAATTAAGACAGCGTTATCCGGTATTTATAAATTTCTGTGGAGAAAGACAATCTAGATCAATTCTAGACAATCAAACTAAAGACAGTCAAATTGAAAATGGTGCTTTCCTTAAACAGATTGCATGAACCAGATTTTGTGGTAAAACGACACAACCGAATGTGATGACTTTGGCAGCGAAGGAACCAAAATCTGCCATCAGTCATTACCCCGTAAAAATATAGAACGAAAATAAACGAGTTATAAAAGAAAATCATTAACGAAAACTTGCATTTCAACTTGTTCAGAACTGCATCAAAAATTTCTAGCATGGTATAATTCAGTTTCCAAAATGACATCTGTGGCGGGCACTTAAATACTATGCATTGTGCGTAATTTTGTGATATTCCAAAAAGCCGCTATTATTCCAGCCGAAAGTTGTAATTCGTCACGGAAGAGTAAAGCCATTTCCTGTGACTACTAGCCTTGAACCAGGGTCATCTATACAACTGAAGATCTTTATCGCTTGCAGGTATGGTGAAAAATTTACACTTTGTTGAAGTTCCGAAGATTGTGTTTATAAATGATTCAGCGTGCCTTACAGTTAAGAAGTGAAATGAAGGAGGAGGAAGCTGGTACTGCCAGAAATCGAAGACTTTTTTTCTTTCATCAACACACCAGCCAATACAACTAAAAAGTCCTGCACATTGAGAATAATATGTCGAATTTGATTTTCAATTGAGTAAATTTTTTAAGATGAAATAGGGGATTTTTCTAACATTTTGATGTAGCGAAAATTGAAATTTACGTGCAAAAGCGAAAAAAATAATAATAATATTTTTTTTTTGAAATTTCCCGCCCCCCTACAAAATTTTATACTTTAACTTTCTTAGATAAGTGTATGTTTGGAAATTATTAAAATTTATAACATTGAGACAAACAATCGGTTGCGTGTGTTGGGTACCAAATATCATTTCGGGTCCTTTCCTTTAACTTTTTTTTTTTTTTTTTGAATTGCAGGACATATAATTTCTGACTGAAACTAAAAATTAGACGCGAATTCTTACATTTTAAACAAAGCTTTTTGCTTTTTCTTTGCGATTGCCTTCCATTCTTACATCTCAAAGCGGAACTGTAGAAGGTTTTTTTGATTGCATACGAATTTAGCTCTCGATGAAGAATGAATAGTACAAGTAATTTTGAACAAATAATTAAGTCCTTGTTTGTTATTTTTAATACGTAAATAGGCTGGTTCCATCGAATATAAAATTCACATAAAATTGTAAAGGGTCTATAACTTAGTACAAATTTAATACCGTTAAAACAAATAACAGCGCTATCTTGTGGCATTATGCAACTGAAAACTTATAATTTAGTAAGAATAATCATCAAAAGTAAAATACTAAATGTATAAATTACTTTCTAAAAAAAAAGATTAACAATAAATAAATAAATAACCTTAATTTGTTACTTGTTGCGTTAGCCATAAATATTTTATTCCGATTCTCGTCTTTCATTATGACAAATTCAGATGCCTTTAAGAAACATTTTCCTGCATGCACTGGCGCAGCCACAAATACCTTCTGGATGGGTTTTTTTAATCAAAAATACCTTTCGGAGGGTTTTTTTTTATCAAAAATTCCTCCAAAAGGTTTTTTTTTTAATATCAAAACAATCCTTTCATGTGCATAAACTATTTGCATTTATGCTAAACCAATGGCTCTGGGGATGTTTTCACCTTCAATCCCCCCCCCCCCTCGCTGCGCCACTGCCTGCATGACTAGTTACAACAGAGCCATCATAAAATGTAATTCTAATGAAATCTTTTTAGACTACTTGTGGCTTTTTATTATTGGTAAAAAAAATAATGCGTTATTCCTGCCCCATCAGAAGAACATCATAAAACTGCTCGGAGACTGAATTACCAGCCAACGCCCATGCAACAGTCGTGATTTTCTCTATTCATTATTTTCTTTACTCTTTCATCTTCAAGAAATGGTTACTTGAAGCAACTACTCATCCAGTTACAGCCTAAGGCATTTTTGGCGACCAAAAATTGGATAAACAATGAAACACTACGCCGGAATCGATAACTAATGATACGGCATTTTGAGTTTCATTTATTTTCTGATGAGTTCATCAATCACTTTAAACGCAGCTCTCAAACAAAATTAATAGCAATAATGTAGAAAATATTAATAATGCAAATTTCTGTCAATGGTTTTATGTTGTTTTGCTAGTTTTTTGGTAGTTTTCAAACAATCTTTAATTCCGAAATATTTTGAAACCTAACTCATTATTTCAAAAGTCTGAAGAAGTAAAATTATCTGTTGAAATAAATATTTCAAAAAGAAATTCAGTGTAGCTACCCACTGAGTTACGCAGCTTACGAATTGAGTTTTTGTGATTGCAGGCGAATTTACCTCTCAAAACTTAAGCTTTGAATTAGTTATGATTTCATATGAACTCATATATCTAAGCGAAAGCATTGAGTTTTTTTTTTAATTATTATTGCATACGAACTTACCACTCGAAGCTTACGCATTGAGTTATTTATGATTTTAGTTGAACTTATATTGGAAAAAAAAAATTCAGTTTTATAATTTCATATGAAAACTATCGATTAAAATATGGAAAATTTTCAGTGAAGATCTGAAAAGAGAAGCAGCCATACGGATAAAACATATTTACAGAGCCGTTTTTGCTTTGTTGTGAAGCAGACTTCTCCTCTTCATCTCACCATGCGTCATTAAAGTTGGCTTTTCAGCTATAAAGCTTAGGCAAATTATTTTTTAAGATGTCTTCAAGGTTTTTTTAAGGAGTTCAACCAAATCTACTGTACAACAAGTGTCATAATTGCTCAAAGTTTTTCTGTTTTATGTAACAATTGTATATTTCCTTCAAAAATTAAGTCTGAAAAAAAAGCCTTTTTAATAAATTAATCGTATTTAAATAATGTTATCTTTTCTCAGAAACTTTAATTAAATTGAACTTATGGAAAATGTGATAAAAATAAAATGTCCTTCCATATTACAATAATTACTTTTAGATATCTGAATGAAGTTAAAATTATTTATGTTCGTAAAAATAACTACTTGTAAATAATACATACATCATAAAGCAAAATACATTAATCTTTATAGTTCATGCTTAAGGAAAATTTTAAGCTGATTGTAATAGAAAATAATAAAACATTTAGGAACTATTTTTTAGTTTGAAGTTTCTCGAAAATATCGTGTAAAATATTGGTAACTTCTTCTTATTGGTACAAGATGAAATTACTTATGAATTGAAGAGAATTGAGTCATAATGTTGAATAAATTGACTTGTTTTGTTGTACAAGTAACTTGTGCATGCATTGTTAAGCAAAATATGTGAGTTTTTCTTGCTGATGCTTTGGGAGAAAGCTACATGTATGCATTAATTGGCCTTTTTTCATTTGTTTAAAAAGTAATTTTTCATTTTGCATTTTTTCCCCTCCAACTGCCAATTGAATGTTCACTGATAAATACTTTATGAACTGTCAACATTAAAGAATTTTGAAATTCACTATGTTTCGTAGTTTCCAAAAAGTACAAAATATTTGATCGCATAGTATCTTTTTTTTCTGCCTTGTGCAAATCGCGATCATACTTTATGCCAATTACGTTTTAAAAAAAAGGCATTTTTTCAAACAAACATCTTTCAAGAAACTTTTGAAGTAAGTTTAAATATTATACAAATGTCAAGCTTTTAAACCCTAAATGAGCCATCAATTAGTTTGTTAAACAAATTACAAGGGAAGTCTTAAAAACTTGGAAGAATACTTTTTGTAAATCTTCTCTCGTAGGCACCATTAATATTCAACAATCATAAAATTGTTCGCGTAGCACTCATTAATTGGTTAATTTAAAATAAGAGTGATGATAGAGATTACTCTTCTTAAATAATAATTTAAAAAAAACGCTCATAAAAAAAAAGTAATGTACTGCATGCAAATTGTAAGTAATAACTGATTAAAGAATGAACGGTGAACATAAGAGGAAATATCAGAACAATTATTGAAGCGTCACTTAAAAAATCTATGCTTTTTGTGTTATATTGATTGTAGATTGTATATATATTTCCTAATGGTGTGGTAAGCATAATTTAGGTACAAAACTTGCCAAAATGGGGAGCGAACATAAAGAATTGAGGTAATACAATTTAAATAAACTGTCAGTTGTCTCAAAAAGTACTAAAAATATTGTTATTTTTAGAACTTTTAGAATTAAGCGTTAGAGTTAAATATTGATGAGGCATTGACAACTTAAAACGTGGAAAAACATGAACTTAGAATTGACAACTTACCTTATGGTGAGATAGGCACAAGAGAATTTTGTTCCGACCACGCTGGATGAAATACAAATCCTGTAATAGTGATTCTTAGAGTGGGGACAGCTTCAAATGATCAGAGAAAACGGCGGTTGGCCACGCAACTGGCCAATCAGGAGCGTGATCGAGAGAGAGCTCGCGTCTTCCCCTTTTTTTTACCCCTGATGAAGATAATCTAGCAAGTCCTCTCTTACCACCCCCATTTCCCTCTCTAGCTTGTTCGTTTTCCCACAGATGGTAGAACTGGAAACGCGTAAACTGTCGTCTAGGAAAGAAGCGTCTGGAGAAATAAATTTTCAAGCCCTTCATTAAAAGAGAGAAGGGGGGGAAAAATAGACGTAATTTGCTAAAGGGGGAATGCTTCAAATCATGGCGATGTCAACACTGAGAATTGTTCATACGTTCAATGCTCATAAATATAATGACTAATAAAGATAAGACAAAACTTGCTATCGAAATGAAAAAAAAAAGGTAGGATTTTTTTTTTTTTTTTTTTTGTCGGAATAGTTTCGTGATAAAGTAATAAAAAATGAAAGCACAGGACAATGTAGTTATTCTAACACAACCAGGCCCGACGAGAGGCCACGTCAATCTAGTCGGAAACTAGGGGCTCGGGTCTTGGTGGGGCCCGGCGACACTGACACAAAAAAAGAAAGAAAAGGGGGGGGGGCAACTCCGAGAAAACGTTAAGATTTACTAAAATTTACTCTTTTGGTATGTACTGTTGTGGCACTTAAAGTAGAATTAATTGTTTTACAGTAAACAGTTTTGACTTTTCTCTCCTCCCCCCTTTTTCTTTTTTTCCTCCTTTTCTTTTCTTTGCCCCTTTTTTTTCTCCCCCCCCCCTTTCATTTCCATTTTTTGGGGTGCGGAAGGGCCTCGGCAACACCATTGACACAAGGGGCCCGTCTTGCCTCTCTGCGGCCCTGAACACAACGTAAAATTTTTCATACCTAAAAAGCTGTTCGACGTGTGCGTTTTACTGAATCTGTACGGTGTCGGGGAGGTCACTGCGACCTCCTGAAAATTTTTCTTTTTCTGCTTTTGTTTGACGATTCGAAATTTAAACAGTGTTGCAAGATAGCGATTTTTTTATTTCATGATGCCTTATGTCCTTTCACATTAGATTTCGCGTGGGTGTTTTTTAATACTCGTTCTTTCAGAAGTTCGGAGTTTCATTCTGTGAACAGCAAATTCTTTCCGTCCAAAAATTTGGGATCACTTTTAAAGGCACAGCTACGAGATCGGGATTCTAAATCACTGATCGATTAGTTTTGCTTATCTGACGAATGCTTCACCAAATTATTTTAAAAGTAATTTTTAAACAGGAATTCTAACTTGAATATAAAATAAAGAAAGAATGAAATTACGATTTTCATGCAATATACCTTAAAAGACATAGTTTTAACAAGAAATTATTGAATAAAAATATTTCCCCCGGATATTTTTTAACCGCCCCCCCTACCATAAAAAATTCAAAAAAAAAAAAAAAAATGAAAAATTCAAAGTTTTATCACGAAGGAAGTTTTGCCGCCTTTACTTCTTAATCACTGCCAAAAAGGAGGAGCAATGATATTTGAAAAATTTATGGTGAAAATAGAGATTTGATGACTCAACAATCATTTAAATCAACATTATAAAGTTTTCAGATAAAAAGGTTTGAATTTCTTCCGCTGGAGTGGAGCGAATGCTGAAATCCTCCCCATAAAAACATGTTCTGTGTCAAGAGCTTTTTGAACTAAGTTTGCTAGAAGCAAATCCACCAGTCACTGTCACTTCAGGATATTGCCGAAAATTCAAATTTCCCAGCAGGCACTCTTTTTATGTATGCAAATCAAACAAAAACATTGTTCAAAATTAAGTATGGAACGTCGGATCTAGAGCTGTCCTGAACGTGGCGAGATCTTTCGAACAGAAAATGTTTTGTTAGAATAGAACTATTACCTCAAAAGTTATAGGGGGGGGGGGGGACAGACAGAGCAGAGAGGTAGACACACATTTCCCCATCTAATAACCCTACTTGCATTTTTTTTTCTTTCTGAATTCCCCAGCTTCCCTGAGTGATAGGCCTGATAGAGAATAACTCAAATTTATAGTTTATATGGTTCCTGAAGATGTGTAGGATATGAGAAGATTTCTTACATAATCAGTGAAAGATTTTTTTTTTGTTCTTTAGAAAATACCCATCGAACAGATGTCTGGGGCATCTTTCTTTCTTTCTAATGGGACTGCGATAGAGGCCTTACCTTTTGCAGACCTGTGTGATCTCTCTGTGTAGCCTTCTTTCTTTTATGTAGCACCACTTTCGGCGGAAGTCATTGCCTCGAGAGGTTTGACGCCCAGTTTCCGGAGGCGCTTGGGCTCTCATCGATGCGAAACTGCATGAGGAATTTAATTTTTCCAAGCGTACTCAAAGCCAAACGAGCTCTCGAGGGATCTCTTAAATGCCGCACAATCATACGACATGGACGCCATCGATTTTTTGCATCTTGCCCCCCCCCCCCCCCCGCTGATTGGAGCCCGGTTCGAACCTGCTTCTTTGAGCGTAAGAGGCCAACTAACCACTACACCACTCCGTGGACTTGTGGAGTACTTGGCTTTGCTCTAGTTTGAAATGTAAAGTATTACTTTGAAGAGTGGAACAAATAGCAAAGAAAAAAGATGAACCACATATAGCCAACCTTTCATTCCCTCAGGCCATACACGTGACAACTACTTCCCGCAGGCTGCAGCTTCAGAGTTAATAAAAGATAAATTGCGTTACAGATATATTGTTCCTTTGATCCTTGGTAGTGTCGTTGAATTCGTTTAGCAAACAATTTTCACGGTCAATTGAATTTGTATTCGCTTTCGGAAAAAATGCTTTTTAGTGCGCTTTTGTGAAAAAAACGTGGATTCAAAGGTAATAAATCAATATATTTAGTGTTATAATTTGGCACGATATCGTGACTTACGGTTTGGTTTGGCGGAGAATGCCAAATGGCGACCCTTTCACGGAAAGTAACCAAGAAAAGCAATCGCGGTTCGTAAAATGTAATTCCTCGAGCTTTTTTTAAATATTTTTATTTATTTAATTTTTGCGAAATT
The DNA here is from genome assembly GCF_026930045.1 of Uloborus diversus. Taxonomy (NCBI): domain Eukaryota; kingdom Metazoa; phylum Arthropoda; class Arachnida; order Araneae; family Uloboridae; genus Uloborus; species Uloborus diversus. The sequence goes on from NC_072740.1 coordinate 133,877,515, forward strand.
CAACATCTAGTAGCTCTAATTCCATTTCTATCAAAGATTATATCTCGTTAGAAAGAATAAAGTGCATTTTTTATCTTTTAGATTTCCTTTTTTTTTAAAATATAATTTATTAAACATATTATTCCATTTTTTTATATTTTTTTTACGCTGATTAAAATCGCATAGACGATGGAATAAATCGAGCCTAACTGTTATCTTTACTAATAATAAAGCTGAAAGTCTTTCTGTCTGGACCTCTGTGACGCGCATAGTGCCTAGACCGTTCGGCCGATTTTCACGAAATTTGGCACAAAGTTAATTTGTAGCATGGGGGTGTGCACCTCGAAGCGATTTTTGGTGAATTCGATATTTTTGTTTTTCTATTCCAATTTTAAGAAAATTTTACCGAGCAAATTATCACAACGTGGAAAAGTAAATTACCAAATTATCATAACGTGGAACCGTAAAATGGGCAAGCAAATGAACATAGCCAATTGGCGAGAAATTTAGCATCCATTATTTGTAAATATACATGAGAACCAAATGGCCTTTTAATTTTCTACTACGGGCAAAACCGTGCGGGTACCACTAGTCTAAAAGAAAGTTTCACGAAGTCTAACATAAAAACTTTTTGTATCTCCTGTTCTAATTAATTTAGGAACATATCGATTTTCAATACGGTGAGCAAACGTAATCGGTGGTCTTTTTTTTTTTTTTTTTTTTTTTTTTTTTTTTTTTTACGGTCATGGTACATTGGTATCAATGGTATCAAATTTGAGGCAATGCAGTAATTCCTTCGCAGTCTTTTGCAGTTCTTGGTTTAAAGCTAGAATGTTAAATTAATGGGAGAAATGCTTCTAGGTGGGTCAGAACATGATCCAAGGTACGTGCAACCAAAATTTCGTATCTCTAGACTTTTGAGGCGACCGAGACGCACTGACACAAAGCTGCGAAAGGCGACTGTGACTTGGGATGTCTGAGTGACCGAGCCGGGAGCAGAGCCCCTAGCCCTAGTTGTATATTTAATTAATTTTCTCATATTTGTACCTTAAAAGTGTATAGGTTTCATCCTTTCAAGTGCGTATAATTGTATATTTAAACAAGGAATGCATATTAGTGCTCTGAAGATGCGTATGTTCCATCATTTCAAGTTCTTATCCTCGTATAGTTAAACAATGTATTCATATTAACATGATTTCTACCAATTTTTAACACAGATATATCGGAACCAACTCATGAGTCTCATAAGCAGCATCCTTTCCAGTGCGTATAATTGTATATTTAAACAAGGAATCTATATTAGTGCTCTGAAGATGTGTACGTTTCATCATTTCAAGTTCTTATCCTCGTATAGTTAAACAATGTATTTATATTAACATGATTTCTACCAATTTTAACACAGATATACCGGAACCTACTCATGAGTCTCATAAGCTGCATCCTTTCTTCCATTCACAATGTTAGAGGGACAAAAGAGTGGAAAAGTGGAGAATGAGTCTTTCAGAGTAACAGCATTCATCACTTTTGAAAATACGGGAAAGTTCAAGTGAGATAATTGTGACATAACAGTCGGGAATGTCATCCCGTACAAAAGGCCTCAATCTCGACAACTGCTTATTATTCTATTGAAGCTTCCGTGCATGCCGCGGCGCTAGAGGACTGATAATCGCCTGAGTTCTTGAAGAATGCAGCCAGCCAAAAAATTTTTTAAATGGCATTAATGGCGAGATTGTTTGAAAAATTAAGTAATAGGGACTCACACTTTAAATACATTGAAGCAACGTTTAAAATGTGCAAATGGCGATAAAACTCTAAAAAAGTTTAAAGTTTTCAGGGCTCCAATAACCATATTTTTCGATGCGAAGAGTTGAACTTACGGAAGAAAAGTTCGGTTTCTTGTATTGCTGAGTACGCCTCTGCAATTTTATAGCTATTTGTGCAATTTATTTCCTATTTTCAGTGTAATCAACGTTTTATGCGCAAAGGCAAACAGTGATTCAATTTATGAGATGATAGAAACTTTTTGCTCTGAAACATTAAAAACTTCAAGAAAGTATGTTCTTGAGACGAAGAACAGAGTTCTCTCTAAAATTTGCGTTTAAGTATTGCGTTTCTCTAAGTCTCTATGCAAATAATTCATTTTTCGTAACCATCGACATGAAATCTGCATTTTTTCTAATACGTTTTGCGCAATATCGCATTACACAAAACATTTTTTTTTTTTAGCTTAATTCGCAGAAACAAGTAACGACGTTTTTACTAATATGTCCTTCAGATTAACGCTTACACATAATTTCTTGATTTTTAACTGTCAACTAATATTTTAATAGGGTTATTGTAAGAGTTGTGCAGTCGGAAGGAAAATAACTAGCTTCGACTCCTTTAATTTTAGAAGATTCGATTCCGATTCCGAAAATCAGTCCGACTCCACGACTCTCTCTCTCTCTCTCTCCGCAGTCCTAGCAGAGTTGCGGACTCGCTGGAGAAATGACCGACTCTGACTCCTAGCATTTTAAAACCTTTGACTCCAGACTCCGACTACTTTACTCCAAAATCAGCCCAACTCCGACTCCACGATTTCAACTCTAATCCTTACTGTGCTCTTGATTGTGGTCATTTTAACAAATATTAATATTTTGACTCATTTCTAAAAACGCGCGGCAAGGATTAAAAAACATA